>NC_050447.1:38613262-38830762 GCF_903995425.1 Onychomys torridus
TTTGTTTGGGTACACACACACACACACAAACGAGTGAGCTAGTTTTCTGGCTAGTCCTTTTATCTGGTCCAAGAGATGAGAGTCCAGCACAGAACATCGAGTTCTTATCCGTCTGTGCTTCTTCCATGTGTGATGGTCCAGTTTTCTGTCTTTCCCAACTTCAGTGTTTTGAAGACCACCACTCAGGTATTTTGTAGGCTGCTTGTGAGTTTGGGCTTGTCTGATGTCTTCTTGTTGAGAGGAAAAGGCCAAAGGTCTCTGGCAAGAACACCACGTGTCAGCTCTGGGATGTCATTTTGCCTCATGACTGGTGACGAGGTGGAGTTGGCCAGACTACTTTTTTTTTTTTTTTTTAATTAAGTATACAGAAGAGGGACACCAGATCTCATTACAGATGCTTGTGAGCCACCATATGGTTGCTGGGAATTGAACTCAGGACCTCTGGAAGAGCTGTCGGTGCTCTTAACCTCTGAGCCATCTTTCCAGCTCCATTTCCCTCTTCTAATTAACGAAGTATCATCTGGGTGACACCTTGGGACTCTACACCCTGCCCGCCATCACACCCTTATCTTAGCATCTTCCCCTGCTACAGTGGGGATTTCCTGTTCCATCATTCCTCCCAGATTTATTAACTGAACCTCACTGTAAAACCAGCCTGCCCTACCCCCCATTTACTTGTGCAGACAATTACTTATTTATGCCATAATGGGCTCATAAAACTATTTGATTCTACAGGTTAAAAACCATTACCACTGAGTCTCAGGAATGTTTTAATTGATATATACTGTCCGTCCATACAGAGTAAATGGATCACAATGGTATATCTGAGTAAGTCTGCAAACTGCACACACTCACACAGCCAGCACCAAAAACAAGACAGTTTGACCCCAAAGCCCTTGTACTCCTCCAGTGCTACTCTCCCACACCCAGGGTAGTGTGTGTGTGTGTGTGTGTGTGTGTGTGTGTGTGTGTGTGTGTATGTGTACACACCTATAACTTACTGGGCTAGGAGTATAGTTCAGTTGCCAAGCACATACACAGCATGCATGAAGCCTTAGGTTTGATCCCAGTACCACAAATATTTTACATATATGATTTATGTGAAATCATACAGTATGTGCCTTGTGTGTTTGACTTCTGCTGTCAGCATTATGTGTATGAGATATGAGATTCATCTTTTTTACATGATCCAACATATTTTACATGTTATATGTCATTTGCATGGATATATAACGTCCTATTGCATAAGTATGTAATTTATTTGAGTAGTCCATGTTTTTGGGACATTTAGCTAGTTCCCTGATGTTCTAGGTTCATTGCTGTGATAAAATATCCTAACAAAAAAGCATCTTAGAAGAGGAGGGGATTTGTTCATTTTATAATCCAGATTATAGTCCATCTTTATAGGGCAGTCCAGGTAGGAACTTCAGACAGAGAGAGAGGAGTAAATGGACACATCCACGCTTGCTTGTTTGCTTGTGCTCGGCCTGATTTTTTCACTCACACAGATCAGGACCCCCATGCCTAGGGAGTGGTGCCACACACAGTGGGCTGGCTCAGTTAGCTTAAGACAGCCCCCCCATAGACGTGTGCACAAGCCAATCCAGTGTAGACAGTCCCTCACTGAGACTCTCTTCCCGGGTGACGCTATATTCTATCAAGGTGACAGAGCGAACCATCATACCATGGCCGCTCCTAGTCCTGCTGTACATGTTCTCGTACACAGTTCTGTGGGAAATGTGGGTAGGAGTAGACTTGTGAGTCGCAAGGTTCTTATTAACAAGGTTGCAATAGTTATTGGCTGATATCCCATCCCTACCAGTCCTGGCATTTTATAACTTCTTCACTTTAGACATTTGATGGCAAGCATTAGTAGTACCCTGTATTTGAATGTTCCTTATGATACTGTGGTAGAATGTTTTCCATACTTTTTATTTGAGAAAGGGTCTCACTGTGTAGCCCTGGCTATCCTGGAACTCGCTATGTAGACCAAGCTAGAATCAAACTCACAGAAATCTGCCTGCCTCTGCCTCGCGAGTGCTAGAGTTAAAGTTTGTATGCCACTATGCCTAATGTATTTTTCATACTTTTTTTTTGTTGTTGTTGTTTTTCGAGACAGGGTTTCTCTGTGTAGCTTTGCGCTTTTCCTGAAACTTACTTGGTAGCCCAGGCTGGCCTGGAACTCACAGAGATCCACCTGCCTCTGCCTCCCAAGTGCTAGGATTAAAGGCGTGCGCCACCACCGCCCGGCAATTTTTCATACTTTTAAAGTCCATTTGAACATCTTCTTTTATGCAGGGCCTATTCATATCATTTGCCCATTTTTTCATGAGAGAGAGTGTGTTTGTGTGTGTTGATTTTCAGAATTCTCTATATATTATAGATCCATGTCCTTCATCAGAAATATTCTCAGAGTATGCTTTTACTACCTTATTGGTATCTATTATTTTTTTTCTTTACTTTTTTCCTTCTTTTGGGTTGAGCCAGGGTTTCTCTGTATAGCCCTGGCTGTCCTGGAACTTGCTCTGTAGACCAGGCTGGCCTCGAAGGCATATCTCTGCCTCTGCCTCCCCAGTGCTGGGAATAAAAGCATGTGCCACCACTGCCTGGCTGGTATCTATTTTCTAATATTTATATGTTTTTATTTCATGTGTGTAAGTATTTTCTTGCATGCATGTGCACTACTATATGCAGTACCTGAGTAGGCCTGAAGAGGGCATCAGAACCGTTGGAAATGGAGTTACAGCTAGTTGTGAGCCACCACCATGTCGGGAACTGAACCCAGGTCTTCTACAAGAACAACAAAGTGCTCTAAACTGCTGAGCAGTCTCTTTAGTCTTTGAAGGACTAGAAGTTCCTAATTTTAAGCTCAGTCCCTTTATTCATTTTAAAAATCATTAGTGCTTCTGCTGTCCTGCCTGAGATACTGGATCATTCCAAGACTCTTTGCTCCGTCATCTTGTTTCTCCAGCCCCTTTACTCTCTGGTGGTTTTTTGTTTGTTTTTTTGTTTTTTAAGATCTATTTATTTATTATATATACAGAATTCTATCTGCATGTATGCCTGCAGGCCAGAAGAGGGCATCAGATCTCATTACAGAGGGTTGTGAGCACCATGTGGTTGCTGGGAATTGAACTCAGGACCTCTGGAAGAGCAGCCAGTGCTCTTAACCTCTGAGCCATCTCTCCAGCCCCTCTCTGACTTCTTTTTCTTGCTTTATTGCACTGGCAGAGATTGCTAGCACTGAGTAAGATGTTGATAGTGGACATCTTTGTCTTTTCCCCAGCCTCAGAGGGAAAGGTGCCAGGATTTCCATGGATCTTCTCTATTGGGCTAGCAAAGTTCCTTTACTGTTCATTGTTGGTGTTATGTTTCATTTTTCTGGGCATGGACGCTGAACTTTCTTGCTGAGTTTTAGCACTGGGTTTTTTTAGTGGTTTAATGTCACATTGCTGAACATGGATACCTTGTTTGCTCGCAATCTTCTTCTCTGGAGCTTTGTTCTCCTTCCTTGGGATGATCTTTGCTCACTAGAAGTCTAGTGGTCCAAATGGGGAATGGCATGAAAGGGGGGGGGGGAGCGCCGCTGAAGCTACCCTGGCTTAGCTGACCCATCACGTGATCCATCACATGGTGATGGAGCGTCACCTGACTCCAGCTCTGAGCTCAGTGCCAAAGTCAGCATCTGCCTTGAGGTCCCCTCTTCCTTGACAGCTCCTCACAGCTCTGTACTGAACTATGCTCTTGCTCCCTGCCACTGAATGTCTGCACCCCTAAAGACTTTATCTCTAACCACCTCATCCTGCCCAACTGCTGCCCAGTGCCTAGCCCCCGCCCCCCCCCCTTACTTCAGGTTATACATGTGGTGGTGCACAGAAAACTGATAGGCAGCTCAGCCAAATGTGCCCAGAAGGGCACTCAGGACTCCATAGTCCCTTCTCTCCAGGTCCTCCCTTTCCTGAGAAAATAGTGACGTCGTAGACCTGGATGCCCAAACCAAACACCCATCTGTGTCCTCAGGACCACACTCTTTCCCTTGCCGATACGCATAAGCTGTCAGCAGTGAATCCTGCGGCTCTTGGGCTGGGTCGAGGGCAGGTCAGTGCCTGCAGGCTGTGCCCTGGGCTGCCTGCCGCCTTCTGTGGTGGTCTTGGTGGCTGTAACACCAGGAGGGGAGGACAGGGTGAAGTGCTGAATCAAACTGCCCACTGCATGCTGCCGCTGTGACCAGAACTCTTTTCTCCTCCCTGCCTCCCTGGCCTGTCTGTCCGCGGGGGCCCCCATCTGCGACCACCCGCTCGCCTCTGCATGGCAGAAGTCCTCCAGCTCTGCGTCCTCCGAGGCCTCAGAGACGTGCCAGTCCGTTAGCGAGTGCAGCTCCCCCACCTCGGTCAGTGCCCTTGGCCCCAGCCCCATCACCAGCTGCCCACCCGCGCCCTCCTGACCTGGGGCAGTCATCACAGCAGGGACAGCCAGATTCAGCAAGAGAGCTGTGCATACTGGCGCTTGCTTTGTGAAACAGTCACCTGGACACTTAGTGTGGCCACACCTTTCTGTCTGGAATGCCCTGCCCTGCCCTGGGCTGCTGGGACAGAACAGTCACCGCTGCCCACCAGATTTGGGCCTCGGCCCTGAATGTAAACAAGAGGCCCCTCACAGGTCAGCACCCCCTAAGCCCAAGGGTCACTTCTGACTTGCTTGCCATAACTTGCAGGACTGGACCAAGGCCGGTCCCCACGAACAGCCCTCGGCCACCACCCTCCAGCGGAGGAAAGATCGCGTGGAGCTCCTGCGAGACACTGAGCCAGGCCCTACTGGTGGGAGCACCGTGGGCTCCAGCGCAGAAGAGGTACCACGACCTCGGATGTCTCCTGCCACCATAGCAGCCAAAGTAAGTAGACAGCTCCCCAGCCAGGCCCCACCTCCACTCCCGGGCAATGCCAGGTTGCCCACGGGTCTTCAGGGCCCACTCTATCCACCTCAATGGAACCACCTAAAATCCCCAAAGAGGGCGGAAATGGAGCGTGGAAAAAGTCTGCCATTTTCCCCACCCTCAGCACGGTGAGGAGGTGT
Source organism: Onychomys torridus (assembly GCF_903995425.1). NCBI lineage: Eukaryota > Metazoa > Chordata > Mammalia > Rodentia > Cricetidae > Onychomys > Onychomys torridus. The sequence goes on from NC_050447.1 coordinate 38,618,336, forward strand.
CCCCTGCCGCCAGCGACCTGGCCATGGTGCTGACCCGTGGACTGAGCCTGGAACACCAGAAGAGCAGCCGGGACTCCTTGCAATACTCCAGTGGCTACAGCACACAGACTACCACCCCTTCGTGCTCCGAGGACACCATCCCCTCCCAAGGTGGGCCTAGAGGGATCCCACAGGCTGAGTGTGCTTGCTGGCCCTTCACAACCCCAGGACCCACACCATCCGGGGCCGCTGGGATGAGGGTCACACAAAAGAGGCCTGCCTTCCCTCTCTCTGTCTCCCTTGAGTAGATATGGGGTTCGGGAGCGCCTTGGCCCCTGGGCTCACCACACCCTGTGTCCCCAGGCTCCGACTACGACTGTTACTCTGTGAATGGGGATGCAGACAGCGAGGGGCCCCCTGAGTTCGACAAATCATCCACCATCCCTCGAAACAGCAACATTGCCCAGAACTACCGCCGCCTGATCCAGACCAAGCGCCCGGCCTCAACTGCTGGGCTGCCCACTGCAGGGCTACCCACAGCCATGGGGCTACCTTCAGGTGCACCTCCTGGGGTGGCCACCATCCGCCGCACGCCCTCTACCAAGCCCACTGTGCGCCGCGCCCTGTCCAGCGCTGGCCCCATCCCCATCCGCCCGCCCATCGTCCCTGTGAAGACACCCACAGTGCCCGACTCCCCTGGTTATGTGGGGCCCACACGGGCGGGCAGCGAGGAGTGTGTCTTCTACACAGACGAAGTGGCCTCGCCTCTGGCTCCAGACCTGGCCAAAGCCTCCCCGAAGAGGCTCAGCCTGCCCAACACAGCCTGGGGCAGTCCATCCCCAGAGGCAGCTAGCTACAGCGGGGCTGGGGTTGGGCTGGCCGCTGAGGACGTTGAAGAGCAGCAGCTGGCTGCCAACAGGCACAGCCTGGTAGAGAAGCTCGGGGAGCTGGTGGCCGGCGCCCATGCCCTGGGCGAGGGCCAGTTCCCCTTCCCTACTGCTCTGTCAGCCACCCCCTCCGAGGAGACGCCCAGCCCGCCCCCTGCCGCCACCGGTGACCCCCCAGCCGAAGACATGCTGGTGGCCATCCGACGCGGGGTCCGGCTCCGCAGGACCGTCACCAACGACAGGTCGGCGCCCCGCATCTTATGATGGTGCCACCCTCCCCTCCCTGTCTGGGCTGGCACAAGTAGGTGGCCTGGTCTGTGAGCAGCGGCCAGCCACTCTGAGCAGTGGCCCGAGCCAGAAGACAGAACAGCGCCGGGAAAGAGGCACAGCCACTTTACAGAAAGACAACCAGGCTGATCTCAGCATCTCACGGGAAGTGACTTCCTTTACACACCTCGCCAGGACAGAGCCTGTTTTATACTTTCCTTACCTACACATCCTCCTTCCTGCAGGCCCTGCTTTGTCCCAGCCCCAGAGCCCATAACCAAGGGCTGGGCCTGCACATGGGCCCCACCTGGCCTGGGGTCCACAATCCTCTTCCTCCAGTCCCGCTGTCCCCCAGGGTCATGTGCCCAGCTCTTTCCTTGAATGCTGGCTCCCTGTCTCCCTGCCTGGGCCCTGTACCCTTTCCTCTTGCCTTTTACCCTGCCTCTCCCAGGCTCCACTCTTTTGGGGGCAGGGTGGTTATGGGGGGGGGGGGGCAGGCACTCAATCAGCTGACTATTAATTTGTGAGTGGGGTTAGGGAACAGTCAGGTGTTGGGAAGCCAGGCCCACTCTCGGGGAAAGAGCCTAGAGGGAGGAAGCGTAGGGGCTTTGTCTCAGGACCTTCCGGCTCCCCTCCCCCTGTGAGGTGTAGCTAGTGGAGACGAGGCAGGGCAGCAGGGGGGTGAGGCCAGAGGCCCACACCAGGTGTTTCAAATACCCTGCTTTCATCTGGACACTTTGAGGCTTTAACTCGGGATACCTTGGGGTTACAGTCTCGCCCATTGCTGGGGATAAGGGCTGGAGCATTAGAGGGTATGGGGATTATTTTATTATTGTAATAAAATGGAGCTGACCCCAGACAAGAACTTTGTGTGGGGCTAGCTGGTGGTACAGGGTGTGTGTCTGAGTGCCTGAGAGACAGATGTGGGGGCCCCACAGTGGGCTCGTGGCAGGAGAAGGGTGGAGTCAGCTCTCCCCCAACCAGGGGAAGCTACTCTTGTAGCCAATGTCTGGAGTGTTGGTAGAAGGCTGGAGGGAGTAGGCCAGGGGCCTCTGGCCAGTCTGTTGTGGTCTGAGTGAGCTGCAGGCCCAGCTTGGAGCAAGTCTTAGAAGGTTGGTTTTGACTTTCTGTTGCCAGAGGCAGTGCCATCCCAAGAAAGTCTTTGCCTGGCAGCCCTGGCTGGGGCGGGCAGCAGGGACCAGAGAGAGTGGGGACTGCCGTCACTGTGCAACCCACGGCTGAGCAAGTCAAAGCATGTGTGTGCAGGGCGAGAGGAGAGATTCAGGAGGTGTGGGTAAAGCCGGCGGCGGCAGACTCCCCCACTCCACAGGGAGCCCAGAGAGCATGCCTTGGTCTGGATGGAATGGAGTTGGGGCTGACCTGGGCCCAAGGTCCCGGGTGCTCCAGTGCCCATGTGACTTCTAGAGAATGATCTCCAGGTCTGAGACCTGGTCCACCAAACTCAGTTGTCGCCAGAGCCCCAAGTATAGGGTCCAGGAAAGCAGATGGCCAGATGTGGAACCCTGGGGTGGCATATTGGCTGCACTTTCCCCAACAGAGCTGATGGAAAGGGATGCGGGATGTGGGGTGGTCCGATGTGGCCCCTACACCCAGGGTGTAACTGGGTCCTGGAGGAAGGGGGTCCCTGAGAGAATGGGCTCACTGCCATCTGGGGGCTCCAAGCCCTGCTGGGAAGGGCGGTCAGGGACTTTCCAGGAAGAGGGTAGGGTGGCACACCCACCCACACTCAGCCTTCCCTCCCCTCCAGGGCTGTACATACTCTACCCCCGTCTGACCCACAAGTACCCTCCCTGCTACCACCTCCCCTTCAGCCCCCACCTCTCACATAGGCCCACCCTCGGGATCCGAGCCAACCATCCTGCATCACAGACTTTGGTTTGGGGCTTCTTCACATACATTTTATTTTTCATTTTGTACAGCAGAATATTCTTTTCAAATGTGTCTTTTGACTGAAGTAACTTTTCTGGTGCTGTTAACATGTTCCTTTCTTTTAATTTATTTTGCCGCCTCTCCTGGTTCCCACTCACCCTCCCCCCCTTCCATCCTCTCAGCCCATCAGAACCACTTTTTTCTTTTCTTTCTGTCAAGTTTTGGATAAATTCTCCTGCCCACCCCCTTGTCCATCCTCTCCTTGATTTAAATAGTCACTGCTACAAGTAACAAACACACTGTGAAGATTCCAGTATTAATAAAGTGGTACTGTAGTTAACACCCCGGTTCCGGCCTGGCTTCCCTGGGCTGCTGTTGCTTACCTGCTCTGCTTCCTACCACCCCACCCCACCCACCCCACCCCCGCATCCTGGCTTTGTCATCCCTGACCTGGGGCTCCAAGCCGGGTTTTTCTGATACAAGTGAAGAAGTGAAGGACTTGGGCAGAGACCTGAGTTGGTCTTTGAAGTGTTCCCGGGAGGTTGGGGGGGGGGGGCACCAGAAGAAGAGAACAAACATGGCCGGCGAGGCACCCCAGCAGACATCACTCAGGCCTGCTGACACTTCAGGAGCTGGAAGAGCTGAGCACTCCGTGGCCCTGGGTAAGGTTCTGCCCACGGCAGCTCCAGACACCCAGCCCCAGCCCCAGGCAGAACCAAGCCCACCCTCCCATCTCCAGAACTCGGTCCCTCCGGGTCACCTTGACAGATGCAAGCCAAACCAAACAAGTAGCCATTTAATAGAAAAGGGAACCAGAAGAGCATTGCTGTGGCAAGATACGGCACTGGGTCAGTCCTCGGTCCAGCACCCCACACTCAGCACAACTGGGGAGCCCCAGTGAGTCCCAGAATAATAGGTGACACCCCGCCTCCATTCTCCCACCTGTGGGGCAACAGCATTTGTAGATTTCAGAACCAGCCACAGGCAGGGTGGCTGTGGGGGCAGCCACAAGCCTTCCCTCCACACCTCTCCCCTGCAGCTCCAGGTGGTGTCACATGGGTACAAAAGGCAGGGCGCTGAGCCTGGCAGTGGAAATGAAGGCACCATGCCTTTCTCAGGAGGCCTTTCCTGCAGGTCTCCCTACCCCCCATCCCGGAGGGTCAGACCCAGGCCAGTCCTGGAAAACATCCAGTGGCCTGACCTAGGGTCAACACGCAGACCGCTCAGGGAAACAGACCATGGCTTGAGCCTGGGGAAGTGGGCAGGGAGGTGGGGGGCTGCCGGGGCAGAGGGTACACGTTGGCAGCCGCACATTGCATCAAGGACCCCGGAATGTGGGGATGGAGACTTGGCAGCTCACAATCCTGCCATTTTAGGATGAGACTTCGTTTACCTGCAAGACAGAAAGGGAAAAAAAAAAAAAGCCCTGCAGGACAGAACAGCCAAACCACACCTGCTTGTCTCCGTACTCTAGGCCCGGCCCAGCTTCCACAAACAGCCTGTCAATCAAGAACAGAGAGCGTCCCCAAGACAGCATGGACTGTCCCCACACACCTGGGCCCAGATCCCTCGGCAGACAGTCGCCAGCCCCACCCACAGGGTCTCCTTACAGCAAGAGCAGTACAGAAGCTCCATGACCCGGAAGCAGTTGTCCAGCAAGGCTTTGGGCCGCACCAGCTTCAGGCTCAGGCCCGGTGTACTTAGAAGAGATAACACGGCTTCCACCTGAGGGCCGATCTCCACATCCTGGGAGGGGGGAAACCGGTCAGGACAAGGAAAGAGAGAGAGACCCCACCACGTGAGAGCCACGGCAGCTATCTAGCCTGGAGATGTCTCCATTCAACAAAATACAGCTTCCAGGGACCAGAAGGCTGTGAGGGTCTGTAGATGTAACCGTCTTGTTAAATAAGAAACACAGAACCAATTGCAGAGTTAAAAACCACGAGGTCAGAGCAAGAGTGGAAAACCTTACCCTTCACTGCTTCTGCTGTTCTTCCTCTCCGCCAGAGAGCTACCTCTGTGTGTCCTGTCTTTTATATAGACTTTGTTCTGTTTTCTCATTGGTGTTCAAGGACACAGCCACCAGGGCAGACACACAAGAGATCTACCTAGCTCTGCCTCCCAAGTGCTGGGATTAAAGGCGTGCGCCACTACTGCCCAGCTTCTGCTCTGGCTTGCTCTGATCTCAAGGCAACTTTATTAACATACAAATAAAATCACATTTCAATACAAATAAAATATCACTATAAGGGTCTTTTTTGTCACACACACACACACACACACACACACACACACACACACACACCACACACACAGGCTTCTGCTTCTCTGTCATCAGAAAATAATCAGAGCACAGGCCGGCACAGAGAGGAAACGTCATAGCCTCACCACATGATGCGGAGGTCATAGCACCATTCCACTCTTATTAATGCAGTTGTTTTTTTCTTTTTCAGTGCTGGGGTTTGAATTTAGGGGCTCACAAATGTGGGACAACCACTCTACTATCAAACTGTACCCTGAACCCAGTGTGTGACCTTCACTGGCTTTGGTGTGGTTTGGGGGGGGGTTGTTTGTTTGTTCTGTTTTTTGTTTTGTTTTTTGTTTTTGTTTAGTTTTTCGAGACAGGGTTTCTCTGTGTAGTTTTGGTGCCTGTCCTGGAACTCGCTCTGTAGACCAGGCTGGCCTGGAACTTACAGATCCCATGGCTCTGCCTCCTGAGTGCTGGGATTCAAGGTGTGCGCCACCACTGCCACCTGGTGTGTGTGTGGGGGGGATTTTTAATTTTGTACATTGTTGTTTGAGATAGGATCTCACTATGTAGCTCTCACTACCTGGAACTTACTATGTAGACCAGGTTAGCCTTGAACTCACAGAGATCCATCTACCTTTCCCGAATGCTGGGATTAAATTTGCTCCTTTACACCTGGTCTTTGTTTTGTTTTTGAGACAAGGTCTCAATACGTAGCCTAGGCTGGCTCCAATCCTACAAACCTCCAGCCACTCTCAAAGTTAGAAAACTTTATCTAAGGGCAAGCATCTAGACACAAGAGGGCAAACGGTATATGACCCATCTTAGAAACTATACCCAAAAAAAAAGCAAGTACATAATAGGAAAGAAGACAGAGTATAGGTTATTGGGGCTGGAAAGAGGTGAGAAGTGACTGCGCCATGTATACAGTTTCTGCTTAAGGTGATGGAAGAGTGCCAGAAATGGATGGGGTGATAGATGTACAGCCCTGTAAGTGTAATTAACACCCCTGAACTGTAAACTAAAAATAGTCGTAACAGTGGGCTTCATGTTATAAAGTGTGCTTCTTCAGCACAGCCTTCATGGTCTCCATCAAAGGCTTTGGTTTTGGTTGGCTCTTTATTTAATTTTTTTTCTTATTTATGTGTATGAGTGTGTATCTGTGTCTATGTTCCATGTATTTTTGAGTGCCTACAGAGGCCAGTAGAGGGTGCTAGATTGCCTGGCGCTTGAGTTGTGAGCCAACTGACTTGGATGCTAGAATCCTCTCAGAGAGCAGCAAATGTTCTTAACCACTGAGCCATCTTCCCAGGCCCAGTTTCTTACAGAAACAATGAAAGCTGAGTAGAGGTCAGAATAATGCAGAACCCAGAGTCCACACAGATGAGGAGAGAGGAGAAGGTCATCGCATCCACATTTTAGGGCTGGGTAATATTCAGGCTTCAACCTTTTCCTTTACAAGTGATAACCTACAAGCCCAGGAGTGAGACAACTTGTTCAAGGTTATATGGTTGGAAACAGGGCTAGTGTTCAGGTCTCAGGACCCAACCCCTTACATCACACTACTGTGAGCAAAGGAGGTAAGTGAATCATCTTCAAAGCTAGGACTCAGCCTATTAACAATGTTAGAAGGAAGAAAGATTAAAGGCTGGCTGCAGAGCTGGGATATAGCTCAGGGGTAGAGGAAGCTCAACTTCCAGTGTGGGAGGAGAAGGAGAAGGGGCCAGACCCAGCCACATCTGAACAATAAAACCTTCTGTGTTCAGTGCTCCCTGCAGAGAGCCCAGGACCAGGTTGGGAGGACTGGGGCCCTCACACTGTCCTCCCCGGTCTCCTTCCCATGAGCTTCCAGGAGTCTGGTCTACGGTAAAAACAAAGGCAGAAGAGGTCTCTTCCTCAAGCCAGATCAGTTTGCTAAGGGCACCCATATTGCCCACTAGCACGAAAGGGCATTTCTATAACCTCCTAGACAGGAACTGGGAGAACCATCCAGGTTCTAGACAGCTAAGGAAAGTCACCTGTCCCTGGGCCCTCCACAGTCGCTGTCAGATGGTGTGGCTCTAGACTAGGGAGGCCAGGCAGCTGGCTGAGCAGGGCCGCACGTGTGTGTGCGCCCCAGCAGGTGCACACAGAGGACCTGAGAAGGTTGAGACATGTAATTGTGCCTGTCACTTTTCAACTTGGGAGTTCTTTTGGTTGGTTACCACATGGTTTAGGGTTTGTTTTCAAGACAGGATCTCACAATGGAGCCCAGATTGGCCTCAGACATCTTTCTTCAGCCTCTAGAGTACTGGGTTCCAGTCATGCCACACCATCTCTTTTCCCTTCAATTTTTTTCTAAACTGAGTCATAGCCATTAGGGTTCACACTCAGTGTCCCCATATGTCTTTGATAAAAACATCATGTCATGGATCGATCTATGATTACCATATTGCACAGAATAGTTTCAAAACTTCAAATTCCGGTCACTCTGCCTCTCTTCCTTCCCCCTCTCTAGAGGAGCCTCATTTTTCAGATGCAGAAGTGAAGTGAGAGGATTCCCTGGCTTGCCCAAGACTCAGAGTATGAGAGGCCAAGCCTGAGCTACACAGCAAGTTTCAGGCTTCACAGGGAGGCTCTGTCTCTAAACAAATAACTGAATGCCGTCTTACAGCTATGATGTGCCCCATGCACTCATGGTAGCTCTGGTTGCCTGCACAAGGCTGTACAAAGTCAAAGCAGCATTATTAGTGAACAGTTTGGTGGGCAGCCCTAATTGGACTCAATGGGTTATAAAATACATGATCACAATAAAATCAAAATATTTCAAGTTTTTTGTTTGTTTGTTTTTTTAAGGAGAACTCAGGTAAGCCTGAAACAAGGTCCCAAGTTCCTCCATCTCTTGGTGCTCGTGGTCCATCTTGGCACCTCTTCCTTCCTTGGCTACTTTGGCGGCACCCCATCCCTCATGTCTCCTATATCCTCAGTACATGGCAGAACTTTCCCTTCGCAGCCCTTGCCTGCATCTGACAGACCCACATGCATGCCCACAGCTCACCATGAGGCTCTGCTGAACATTCTCCAGCAATGTCTGCACCTCCCGCAGGTACTTCCAGGATGGGTGGCCCTGGAGCAGCACATCCAACACGGACTCCGTGGCGTTGAGACTCACCAAGACCCACAGATACCGCAGCTCCCGCTCGCTCACGCGGGCCTTCTGCTGCAGGGACAGGAGAGATCACTGAAATGCAAGCTAGGCCTTTAGGCTGTGGCTGTACCCCACGGACTTGCCACTGCCACTGTGGCCAGCAGACAACCTTGGGCCTAGGTCAGCCACAGGTTTCTTTGAGTGGCTAGGGAACGGCCCCTGGTCAGTAGGACAACCTGCCAAGGACCCACATGCTTCTGAGGGCCTCACGGAAGGCAGAGACTCCCCATCCCGGGAGGGATCCTCACCAGCCTCGTGATGTTGGCGACTCTGAGTACCCCCTCATAAGGTACAGCAATCTTGTAGTTGATGGGGAAGTAATGTTTCTGGGAAGGAACAGAGCATAATAAGATCAGAGGCAGAAATGGCTTAGACAGGGCCCCCAAGAGAGGGAGCCAGCCTATGTGACAGCAAACAGTTCCTCTATCAAGAAAACAGTTCTCTTTCCTCTGAGACAAAGGGAGGATGAAATGAGATACACACTTCTATAAGGGCTGAAGTTTCAGACCATGGTATGGACCCAGCCCTTTCAGGAAGACATGCTACTCTGGGGGTGAGGCATACGGTTCTTCTGATGCTTACAAAGATATCCTTCGCACAGCTCTGTGAACACACTAAACACCAATGAGTCTGGCGCCTTATTATTTATTGTTATTATTAATAGTGTGTGTGTGTGTGTGTGTGTGTGTGTGTGCGTGCGCGCGCGCGCGCGCGCGCAGGCATGCACATGCCTTGGCCCTGAGAGTGAGGTTCTCCGTCTTGTGTTTCTACTCACCGAGCTTTCTCACCAGCAGCCCATGTTGCATGCTTTCAGTTAGTGGGTTGTGAGGTATATGAATGACATCTCAACTAAGATACTCTCAAAGGTAGTCCTAAAGAGCTGGGCCTGGGCTTATAGCCCTAGCACTCCGAAAGCTGACACAGGAAGATCTCAAGTTCAAAGCCAACCTCTCCAACACAATGAGACCCTGTCTCAAAAAAGGGAAACAAGGACTAGGGATGGTAGGGTGCTTGCTTCGCACAGGCCTCACCACTGCATGGACGAGGGGCAGTGGCACCATCTGTGGTCCTAGCCCTCAGAAAGCAGGAGCAGGGGATTAGAAGGTCAAGGCTTCCAGGCAGCTGTGGCGCACGCCTTTAATCCCAGCACTCGGGAGGCAGAGCCAGGCAGATCTCTGTGAGTTTGAGGCCAGTTCTGGTCTACAGAGTGAGATCCAGGATAGGCACCAAAACTACACAGAGAAATCCTGTCTCGGAAAAAAAAAAAAAAAAACAAAACAAAAACAAAAAAGGGGGCTGGAGAGGTGGCTCACCAGTTAAGAGCACTGGCTGTTCTTCCTGAGGTCCTGAGTTCAATTCCCAGCAACCACATGGTGGCTCACAACCATCTGTAATGAGATCTGGTGCCCTCTTCTGGCTTACAGGCATACAGGCAGAACACTGTATACATAATAAATAAATCTGAGAGAGAGAGAGAGAGAGAGAGAGAGAGAGAGAGAGAGAGAGAGAGAGAGAGAGAAAGAAAGAAAGAAAGAAAGAAAGAAAGAAAGAAAGAAAGAAAGAAAGAAAGAAAAAGAAAGAAAGAGAAAAATGACAAGCAAAGATCTGTCATGTAGAAAGCCTGCAACACCATGTGGCATCTCAGTCTCCAAAAAGAACCACATTTCCTGACTTCAATGTCTTTGTCTCTTCTACTAATAAGTACCTAAGACTCCTCCAGTAAGTCCCCGGAGACCTTATCAAGTTATAGGATGAAATCCATATGGAAGTAGGTCAGTGAGGGGGGCGGGGAGATGGTGGGAGGTGATACACTTGCAAACCCTGGTTATGCGGTAGACAAAGGTAGAGAATGCTACCATAACCTCGGGGCTGACAGATCTGGGGTGGGAAGTGAGCGCAGCTCCAGGTGAGCTTTGGGGCTTGGGACTGGGGATCCATTTGGTGCTCTTCAGTTACCATGTACTGAAGCCGGTTCTTGTACTGCAGCTTGACCCGAAGGTAGCCTGTAAGGTCACACTCCTTATCTTGGGCCAGAGTCCACATCTCCAAATTCTCGTTCCCCAGAGCCATGCCAAGTAGGATCTCAAGACCTGTGGGCCACACCCAACAAGAGCCTATGAGCACAGGCACTGTGTCTGCATTCCCAGAGCTGAGTCACTGTCATCCATTTTCAAGGGTGACAAGTACTGATGGGAAAGGCAGGTGTACAGAGCCCTGGAATGTCATCAGAGTCCCCAGGGAGACACCCAAAGTCTGGTCTCCAATCTCCCCTAGCTCCTGCTCTGTGGGGTGAGTACAATGTCCCCAGTCCCTTGCTTGTCTGGAGTGACAGGGTTTCAAAGCTGTTACTTGATTTTTCCATTCAGAGTTTTGGATACAAATTCTAGTTCCAGGTCTTAAAATGGCTTTTGTGACCCAGAAGCTTTCTTCTGTCATCTATATGACCTTGGTATTCTTCCTCCTTAGATGTACCAGCAGGTCTATAGCACCTTCCAATCTGACAGCTCTGGGATGTTAAACAGACCTCACACACCGGCTGTCTCAACAGCGAAGAGCAGTCTTTTGAAACAGTACCAGGAATTACCACTAGGTGTCACTATAGACTCAACAACTCCCGGGATCTGTACACTTGAACAGAAATATTTGCAAGAACATACATTAAATATGAATGGGGTCAAGTGGATGAGAGAAACAGGAAAGAGTAAGTGATACCCAAAGGGCTAACCTCACTATTAAGGGAAATAAATTCGAATGAAAACAACTGAATGCAATCTGTAACCAGAGAAACAGATACACACAAAGCCAACCAGGGATTACCCCGGGACAAAGGAATGGAAAGGCTTTTATGAGATAATTTCATTTTAATAATCCTGATGCTGCCAAAAGAGTTCCCAGCCTGGAAATACACTTGGCACATTTAATAATAAAATGGATTTAAACTACAACATTTGACCCACTGACTTTGACCTACTAAACTCATAAACTAGAAAGAAAACAGGACAGATTTATGGACAAAGATTTATGCAGCATCATTATTTCTTTGTTAACATTTATTTATTTATGGGGGAGACTGCTCATGGTGATATATTTGTTATGGGCAATACCTGAGATATGATTAACAATCCTCTTAAGGGAGCATGAGCCAACAATATCAGTGATGCTTAGGACAACTTCAGATTTATTCATTGACTTCCTATGCTTTGGAAAATGAAATGCAAATAAATATACCAAATTTCTGTGGGAGATTATTACACTCATCCATATGTTCTAGGACATTTTCTTTTTTCTTTTTCTTTTTCTTTTTTGGTTTTTCAAGATAGGGTTTCTCTGTGTAGCTTTGCACCTTTCCTGGAACTCACTTGGTAGCCCAGGCTGGCCTCGAACTCACAGAGATCCGCCTGCCTCTGCCTCCCGAGTGCTGGGATTAAAGGCGTGCGCCACCACCACCCAGCTGTTCTAGGACATTTTCTAATGTTCTCTAGTCAGTGTCTTTAAAAAAAAAAAAAAAGTCTCACTATACAGCCATGGCTAGCCTGGAACTTTCTCTGAAGACCAGACTGGCTTAACTCACACAGAGATCCACCTGCCTCTCCTTCCTGGGTGCTGAGATTAAAGATGTGTGTCACCATGCCCAGATAAGTATTATTATTATTGTTGTTGTTGTTGTCAAAACCAATAATTGTCCTTTGCCCTTTCTTTTCTTTCCTTTACTTTTTGTCAAGACAGCCAGGCAGGCTGGGTCCCCTCCGCAGGCTAGGTCCCCTCTGCAGGCTGTCACAAACTGTCATCACTAACTGGGTTTCTCCCCAGCCACTTCCTGCCCCCGTGAAGGCTTTTGTCTGTGCATCTCCACTGGCCTGGGCCATACTCCCTCTTGGCTTCTCCCCTTGTCTGCCCTGCTTGTTCCCACTTGCTAGACCAAGTCCCAGGAGCACTGCTGACCCTGATGCTCAGGTCTGCTCAGGCCCTGCAATCCACAGGAGCCACAGCTACTGTCCTCCCCACCTGCAGGACTCTGACGACCACTTTCTTACAGGAGGCAAGTTTGCAAGAATCAGTCTTTCCCATGCACCTAACACAGTATTGGGCTGAAGGAACAAATAAACACAGCCAGTATTAGGCCGACAAGATAGCTCAGTGGGTAAAGGGGCTAGCTACCAAGGCTGACGACCTGAGTTCAATCCCCAGGAACCACATGGTGGGAGAGAACTAACTCCTGCAAAATGTCCTTTGACTTCTACATGGGTGCCAATGCCCACAAACCTCCTCCTGAACAAAAGAAATACATTATAAAAGAAATGTAAATAAAAACAAATAAATAAGCACAGCCCCGGGCCCTTGGACACAGGCTTGATTTGGCCCCTACATCACCAAGCCTTGAAAACCCACACCTAACCCACTCTTGGGCTCCTGATCTGCCCCACCCTGATGTCCCCACCGGTACCACTAACCTGGGTCACTCATCACCTGGCCAGGTCATAGAGTCTTGGGGGCATGGAGAACTAAAGCTGTAACCATGGCAGGACCTTGGGGACTGAGGAGCACGCCTGAAGGGAGCGGTGGCTTCTGGGAATGGAAATGTCAGGCCTCCGAATCCCCGGGGATTGGCTGCAGGGCAGGTGGCCCAGCTCCGCCCACATTTCTGCTCCAACAGACAGAAAAGGTGCCTTGGCAGCACACTCCTGGTTGAGACAACTGCCCCTGGGGAGGGGCCCTGAGCCACCAGTGTTAATAAAGTTAGAGTGACACTGCTGTCACAATAGCTACATCTGGTCCACAGGACCGCACATCTTACAAAAGGACCTCCGTCTTGGGGTGGGAGGCGTTCGCTTCTATCCAAAATGGGTCTTCTTCCCCAGCAGCACTCACTCTAGGCTGCCCGTCCGCCAAGTCTCCCCTCAAGGACTATGTTCTTTTGCAGGGTCTCTGGCTTTACCAAATGTGTCCTCAAGATAGGAGCCAGGTCTGCCCTGGTTGGTTTTTTGTCAAGTTGGCACAAGCTGGAGTTATCCGGAAAGAGGATCCTAAACTGAGACAGCGCCTCCCCCAGACTGCCTGGAGGCAAGTCTGTGGTATTTTCTTGGTTAAAGGTTGGTGTGGTTAGGACAATCGACTCGGGGAAGTGTTACCCCTGGACGGGTGGTTCTGGGTTCTCTAAGAAAGCAGGCTGAGCAAGCCATGGAAAGCAAGCCAGTAAGCAGCACTTCCCCATGGCCTCCACTTCAGTTCCTGCCCTGATGTCCCTTCATGATAAACTCAGCTGTAAGATGAAATAAACCCTCTCCTCGCCAAGTCGCTTTTGGTCAGGGTGTTTTATCACACCAATGGAAGGCAAACCAAAGCTCGGCGGTGGTGGCACACGCCTTTAATCCCAGCACTCGGGAGGCAGAGGCAGGCGGATCTCTGAGTTTGAGACCAGCCTGGGCTACAGAGTGAGTTCCAGGACAGCCAGCGCTGTTACACAGAGAAACATAAAGACTAAACATGTCTTGAAAAAGAAAAAGGCAAACTAAGACATGGTCCTAGAATAACCGCAGCACCTGAGCCTGGCATGGCAGCCATGTAGGCGGCCTCTGAAAAGCCTGTCCCTAGGTGACCTGCCTTCTCCTAGATTAAACACATCTGCAGCCAGGCCACTGTTTCTAATTGTTAAGTGTATGTTCTGCTGCCTCGACCAGGAGAAATTGGGGACCAGGCAGGGACAGCATAGCTGACAGCTTGAGACTAGCTGTCACCCTCACGCTTTGCATCACAGGAGGCACAGCCAGTGTCCCACGGCCTGGCCTGGAGACTTTCCTGTCACCTCCTCCCTCCAGAGATAAGAACCAGGACACAAAGGAATCAGTGGAAGACTTTCCCTGGCCCAGACACTGGTGGGGGAAGCAGGGGCATGTGCTCCCCAACAAAGTAGCCAATTCTACAGCGATAAATGAGGCTCGTCACCCCCATCCCCACTGACCAATGTGAGCCTGTATAATGGTTTAATAGCAACCCCCCCCCAAATTCTTAGTCATCTGGAGTCTCAGAATGACTCTTTTGGAAATGGTCTCTTCGCAGGTGTAATTAAGACAAAGGCTCTTGATGTGAGGTCATCCTGGGCTTACAGAGAACCTAGCTCCAATGGCTGGTGTTCCCAGAGGAAGCTCAGGCAGAGGGAAAGGCCTTGCAGATGTGCAAATTGGCAATGCTGTCACATGCCAAGGAACTCAGGGAGCCACTAGAATCTGGAAGAGGCAGGAAGACAGTCCCCTAGAGCCATCAGAAGCTATAGTGACCAGTGACCCCAATTTTAGACCTCCAGTCCCCAGAACTAGAAGAAATACATTGACGGAGCTGAGTCACAGATTCATGGTGACTTGTTAAGGCAGCCTAACACCCACCAGGATCCTCAGCCCCCCTGCAAGGTGGCCCCTGCCCTGCCAACCTCTCCCCGCAGCCAGTCCTTGCCAAGTCCTGAGAGAGGCCATCTGAAGTTCCCTCCTGCTAGCAATCCTTTCCAGCCTCACATCCCCTCAGCCTTAAATAAAGGCACTTGCCAGCAAGGGGGAGAACCTGAGTTCAATCCCCAGACCGCACGGTGGGAGGAGAGAACAGACTCTCCTTCCTCTGACTTCCACATGCGCCCCATGGCGCACACACACCCCAACACAATAAGTAAATAAATGTATCCCTGGGGCTGGAGAGGTGGCTCAGTGGTTCAGGTGGCCGTGACTCCAGCTCCAGGGAAATCTAATACCTCTCGCCTCCAAGGGTACTGGCACTCATGTACATACTCACGCATTGACACACCATTACAAATAATAAAACTGAATCTTTAAACGCAATCACTTCACCTCCAGAACTGATCCCAGTTCTCTAATCCCTTGGTAGGCTGCCTGATGTTCAAGGTCTGGGGAACCTGCCAAGCCCCACCCAGCCCCACCACATGCCCACATGTCTCTGCTTGAACTCTCTCCCCATCACCCCGCGTCTACCAGTGTGAGTACCCCTATCCTTTGAGTCCTCCTCAAGAAGACCCTCACCCGTGCTGCTACCCCGTTTCGTTAAGATGTGGAAGCTTCCAGAACACTCGGTCTGACTGTCCTCCACCCATTTTGAATGTCCCCAGCCTTTGAATGTATCCATACACCAGGGACAGAATGTGCCCAGCTCTTCTCTGAAGACTTGCGGGTCCCAGGCCCTGCCCTCATTTATTTGGTGTAAATAACTTCACAGTGGAGATGAGGGGTGCAAAGCAGGTCAGGTCTTTGTCATGAGGATGACTCTCCAATAGCCCTGTAGCCATCGAGTCTTGGAGTCTGTGAGGGTCTCAGCCTAGCTTCCCACTCAGCAGGCATAGACATCCCACCAGGCCCTTTCCTGATTTCTGTCTTTATTTCAACTTATTTTTCTTTTTATCAGGAACATGATTTTCTTTCTGCTTTTTAATTTTGACCTGATATGGTCAGGGTGGGGGTAGAGGGGCCTGGCTGACTTCCTTCTCCAGGCCGCTCTGATTCCATATGTTGTGCCTACCCTACCCCGCCCCCCCGCTGGCCACACCCAGGAGGATGGAAATCCTCTCTCTACAACCTCTGTCCCCACCCTGCACCCCAGAGCCAATGAAACTACAGAGGTGAGAAGCTGCCACCCACCCCAGCGCCTGCCCCATCCTGCATCTGCTGTACCCACTCAGCTTGTACATCTGAGCCTGAGGTCAGAGGCAGGCAGAACAGAGGGTGGACACGGATCCCCCATCCCGAGGCTGCCTGCAACCCTCTGGGAAGCATCTCAACTTCTTACCAAGAACTGCCCTGGTTGCTATGGTTACAGTAGAGCCACCCACCCACCAAGGCCTCCCAGGACAGGATCCCCAGGTATAGTCCCTTCCCCCGAGTACTCACAGTATAAACTGGCGAGTCCCCAGAGCATGATGGTGCACTGGGTGCCCCCTGAGAGCAGAGGCACCGTCCCCAGCAGTGTGTCCAGAGGCCTGAGCTAGGACCTACATGGCCTCGGGTCAGCAAAGGTGGCCACCAAGTCAGGAAGGGCTGGCCCAGGCTGAGAGGGGGCAGGTACTCCTGGGGTAGCTACCGCCCTATCTGCTAGGCAGGGCGGAGGACAGCCAGGGGGCGGTGGCTGCCAGTCCCATGGCAGCTCAGGAGCTGGTGTGAAACAGTGGCTTTGGGGTCTCAGAAGGAGGAGGAGGAAGAGAAGGGAGTCCCCAGCAGGCTTCTTGGAATCTGGGGCTGGGTGGCGCTTTCTCTGGTTTCTCCGACTGCAGCTGCTCAGTGTGAAGTCTAGCTCTGGAAAAAGAAGGAGGAGAGAGACTGATTATGTAAGAGCAATGCTGCCACTCAGCCACCAGCCAGGAAAGGAAGACCCACCATGCACGCTGTCCCCGCTGCCAGGACGGAGACATCCAGCCCTGTCTTCACACTCCACAAATGACCCCAGGGCACCTCAGCAGCTGCCAGGGCCAAACGGGCTGGCAGTCCCGTGCTGGGACTAAAGGAGCAGTGGAGCTCGCAAGCCAGGAGGCTGCCTGGAGGAAGTGAGGCGCAGGTCAAGTCCAAGTGACACAAACTTCAGGATAGGCTGAGGAAGGGAAGATTTCTTACCCTGCATCCTCTGCCACTTAGCTCCCTCTGTCACCCATCTGTGTCCCCTGCCAGGTAAAAAAAAATGACTGGCCAGCTTAATCTGAATTCCAGATAAATGAAGACTTTTTTCTGGTGAAATATCTGATGTGTAATATTGTGGGTACCAAATATAGCATGGGGCATACTTATGCCAATCAGTAAACACCATAGGCAGCCATGGAACACAACAGAGAAGTCACAGCATTCTAGAGCCTGAAGCAGGAGGAGGAAGAGGCCAATGGTCCTACACAGCAAGACTCTGTCTCTAAAAAACAAACAGAAGACTGAAAGACTGGGTGTGGTGGTGTACGTCTTTAATCCCAGCAGAGGAAAGTGGAGCTCTGAGTTCAAAGCCAGCCTGGTCTACAGAGCAAATTCCAGGCCAGCCAGGACTACACAGAGAAATCTTATCTCAGAGAGAGAGAGAGAGAGAGAGAGAGAGAGAGAGAGAGAGAGAGAGAGAGAGGAAGGAAGGAATTCAAGCCTGGCCTGCTGGTGATGAGCCCCAGGTCTACATCTCCTCAAAGTCCATCATGTTCCCTTACTCTCACAGGCCCAGCAAATTGTGGGCTGTGGTTTCATTTTGCAGACAAGGTAGAGGAGGCCATGGGCGGAGACAGCTAGGAAACTTGGTGTAGTGGGTAGCCACTCCAGCCTTGGCCTGGCAGTTCCAACCCCCATTGAGGCTCCATTTCTCACAGGGCTCTATTCCACTCCTTCATGATTTCCCTCCTTGTATCTCCTTAGGTCAGGAGAAATGGCCACCACTCGAGGGGTGAGGGGCAGGGGAGGTGTCTCCAAGCAGGTGTGACAGGGGAGACCCTCTCCATCCTGACATCTGTGACACACCTACAGAATGTACCAAATTGCTGGCCCTTGGGCTGGGCAAGCAGCTTAGTGGTCAAGAGCTTGCTGAGGATACTGGAGGCCCCAAGGTCAAAGCCCAGCAAAGAAGGAGCTAGAAAGTAGAAAGACCAAGGCCAGTCTGGGCTGCCCAAGAAATTTTTTGGCTAAGGCTAGCCTGGGCAACATAACAAGTTTCAGGTAAGCATGGGCTACATAATAAGGCCCTGCCTAAAACAAAACAGCAAAGCAGACATGCTAGCCCTCTTCCTTTGAGCCTCTGAAGCAGGCTGGGCCACATACAATAAAGCGCATTGTTCAGATTTACCACGGGTTAGGACACTGGACTTCAGCCCTGCCCTCCCCTCTTCTGACCTTCTCCTTGCCCTTCCTCCCTCTCCCCCATCCCACTCCCATGACCTTCCCATTATAGGGTCACTATAAGCACTACACTAGCCATGCCCCCCAGGACACAGTCTCATATTAGCCCTGGATGACCTTACAATCACTGGCTATACAACCAAGAGTGACCTTGAACTCTTGATCCTCTGGTCTCTACCTCCTGAGAGCTGGACTTACAGGCATGCATCACCGCCACATTCCATTTTTATAGTGATATAGAGCTCAAACCCAGGGCTTCATACTTGCTAGACAAGTACTCTACCAACTGAGCTACATCCCCAGCCCCAGCTATATCTTTATATCTTTTCCTTGTTATTTGCATGTTGTGGAAGTCTTACATACATATATACGGATAAATAAATATATCTACACACACACACACACACACACACACACACATATAGTTTTTTTCAATGTATAACTAAGAATTTTGACAAATTCATAAAGGTATGTAACCACTACAATAATTCATTCATAGAACACTTCCTTAGTTTCTTCCACTGAAGAAACACCCTACCTCTGCTGCTCTGTAGTGAACGCCTCTTCCCACAACAGCCCTATAGCAGCCCACCTGTTTCCTGTCCAGCAGTTTTTTCCTCCTGAATGTTACATAAATGCAATCTTGGAGTAAAGATTTTGCGTTTTGCTTTTTTCCCTTGTTGTGACGAATTTGGGATGCTGTCATATTGATGAGCATGCTAATAGTTTCTCCTCTGTTTCTTTGCTCAGTAATGGTCCCTTGTGTAGACAAATCATTGTGTATCTACCCACTCAGAAAGAAGCATTTGAACTGATCCAGTCTTTGATGATAATGAAAAATGCTGAAATCCTCAGTGGGCAGGTTTTGGTGTGGATGGAAGCATCCATCTCTCTTGAGTCCTTCTGTAGCTTTGAGTAATGTCCCACTGTCCTTTAGACCATTGGGGCTCTTCATACCAGCCTGGACTGCCCACCACCACTGCTTATCCCTAAACTCTCCCATGCACAGGAATTGGGGGAGAGGGATCCTACAGTCCAGACTTCCTCACACAGGCACACACAACAAAAGGGTTCTTCACCTAGTCCAAACCGAAGAAATGTTGTTGCATCCTCTTTGCATCCTCTTTGGGGATGTCAGGTGTCCTACTCAATCACGCTCCACCTAATTTCTTTGAGACAGGGTCTCTCGCTGAACCTGGAGCTAGCTGGCAGCAGGACACCCCAGCTACCCTCCATCTACCTCCTCCGTTTTATTTGTTTGTTTGTTTGCTTGCTTATTTGTTCGTTTGTTTTTGCTTGGGTACCAGGAATTAAAACCCAGGTTCTCATGTTTGCAAAAGCTCTTGCCTGCTGAGCCATGTTCCCAGCCCCTGCTGCAGCTTCTTCATTTAGAAAGGACTCCAGCATTGAACTCCACCACGCATCTCAGTTTGGGTGCTCCCAGTGGAGAAGCCAAGTGGGAAAGAGGCACAGCCACTCGCATGTCATACATGTATCGAGTCTGTGGCCCCAGTGTGAGCCCCGTTGAAATGGGAAAGCAGGAGAGCAACCCTAAGGAAGCTGCCAAGAGGACAGTATCTGAGGACAGGCTTTGGATCTGGGGTATGGGCACAGACAGGGGAAATCAGGCTACTGTGGTGGTCTGAATGAGGTGTCCCCCATAGTCTCAGCTATTTGGATATCTGGTCCCAGCTGGTAGTATTGTTTGGGGAGGGTTAGGTATGGCTTTGTTGGAGGAAGCGGTCCACTGGAGGCCGGCTTTAAGAGTTTAAAGATTCGGGTTGGGGATTTAGCTCAGTGGTAGAGCACTTGCCTAGCAAGTGCAAGGTCCTGGGTTCGATCGTCAACTCAAAAAAAAAAAAAAAAAAAAGAGTTTAAAGATGCACCATTTGGAGTGCACCCTCTAGGCTTCCTGCTTGCTCTTCCAGCCACCTCACCTGCTGCCTCCACTCCACTACCATGGACTCTTAACTCTCTGGAACCAGAAGTTCAAATAAACTCTTCCTTCTATAAGTTGCCTTGGTCATGGTGTTTTGTCACAGCAAGGGAAAGTATTGATGCAGTAGCAGAGGAAAGTCCTGCTTGGAGCCCTCCTTGGCAATGAGACCCAACCCTGAGCTGCCATCTTTCCTTCCTCAAGACTGCCTGTGACTTCCTCAGATCCCGGGAGGGCAGGGCCTGCCTGGATTTCCCTGTGTCTACCTCTCGGTTGGTCCCGGTCTCTGGGTGAGGATGGAGGTGGAGGAAGAGTTTGGCCTTTCCCAGTCCACCCCACCCCGCCCCCTGGGGCTCCTGGCATTATTGGGAAATTCGTGGAGGGGAAGGACAAAAAAATAAAAGAGGGTGGAGTGGTCAGCATAGTTCCACGATGAAAAGCAGTTTCTAAGTCACAGAAGCAAATGAAAAGCAAATATCAATCTCACTAAATCATGACTCCAGGGTCCTGAGTTCAGGGCAGGGTCAGAGAGAGGGCAGGTGTCGGGGGAGGGAAGGGGGTGAATGAGCTAAATCTTCCATGGAGGGAAGCAAGGACTTGCTGGTGCGACTTGGGGGCGATTAGATATAGTTGGTCATGTTTGTTTTTGCGGTATTGGAGTTTGAGTGCAGGGCTGAGAGCGTGCTAGAGGTAAGTGGGACAGTTCTTGCCTTCTCCAACGGGCTACATCCCCAGCCCTTGAGAGCTGGTTTTTGCTTTGAGACAAGGTCTCATGGTGCAGCCCTAGCTAGCCTGGAACTCACCATGTAAACCAGGCTGGTGTCAAACTCATAGAGATCCATCTGCCTCACCTCCCCAGTGCTGGGATTAAAGGTGTGTGCCACCATGCCTGGCTGTTAGCTGTTTGTTTGTTTATTTAAATTCCTGTATGTGGAAAGCAGAAGGTGGGGAAGAGGGAGGTGGAGGCCCGATGTTGTTTATAATACCACATTTAACTATTTTATCCTTTAATTCTACAGATAGAACTTGGATTTTTTGTTTTGAGACAAGCTCTTACATGCATATCCCAGACTAGTTTCAAATTCAACATGTAGCCTCAAAGATGACCCTGAACTTCTGTCTCTCCTGCATCAGCCTCCTGCACTGGGATTATCAGAGATGCCACCACTAACTGCCCTTTTGTGAATTTCCAGGGACCAAAGCGAGAACATGGGCCAAAAGTGTTCTACCAATTGTAGAACACAATCATAGCCTACGATTTGGACTCTTAAACTTTTTTTCTATTTAAGGAACTCTTATTTTGAGCTGTCCAAACAAGTCAGGATCTCTCACTCTCCGCTCCCTTCCAAGGTCACCTGCTTTGGTCTTTCCCTGCCTGAAGACTAGCACCTCCTCCTCAGGAGGGGGCTTTGGAATCCGAGGTGGGATCATGGCAGTTGAGTGCTGGAGCCAATTCTGAATCACAGAAGACATACAAGGAAACTGCCAGGACCTACAAAGTCCTGAGAGTTCCCAGGAAGCCTCTATCAGCTCTGGGACGATCACCTTGCAAGAGAGGCTGAAAGAGTTTGTTTTCCACAAACTGTAGGCGAGGATGAGTTGATCCAGGTTGATCTTCACTGACCAAGAATGGGCTTGGTTGAGGCATACTGAGCTCGTTGGCTGATCCAAGGTAATCTCCACTGCTCTGCCCTGGACTCAGCTGTTGAACTCTGTGCTCTGCTGATCCAGGCTGAGCTCTCTGACCTAAACGGGCTTCAGCTGGCCCAGGTTGGACTCTACTGGTTCAAGCTGATTCCCATTTGAGTTTGGCTGGTGCAGAGTAGCTCAGGGTAGCCCCACTCATGTTGGTGAGTTTGCAAAGCTGATCTAAATCGGCTTCACTGGGATCACATCCACCAGGGGTAGCCTGGGCTAATTCTCACAGCAGAGGCAGAATCCCAAGAAAGGAGGCAAGTGGGTCAAGGTGCCCCAAGTGCTAGACTCGGAACAACAACTTTCTGGTGAAAGAAGCAGAGCTGTACTGTAATGCCCAGATGGGTGTGGGCAAACAATTGTGGCCATGTTTGCAACCCATCTATTACACCTACCTGGAACATTCTTCTCCCCCAAAGAGGCAGGCATGACCTAAAAGTATTAGGGGACAGAATATTGGGTCACCTGCCCAGCCTGGCCACTTTTCTTTAAGTAGGACAAACCCCAAAAGACTTCAGAGGCATTCCTTACAAGCCCACATCCTAGAGATGAGAAATGGAGACCTAGACAGGGAGGGAACTGGCCCAAGGCCATATCCGGGCCTCCCAGCCCACTTTCCTTCTGGGAACCAAGCCATGGCCCCTTAAGAATGTAGGAGGTTCAGGCAGTGAGCTCAGGGCTCAGGCTGGATCAACAGATGTTCTAAACAGGGAGGAGGTGGAAGGTAATGGGACTGAGCCTAAGCCTAGGAAAGGGAGACAGCTGGGTGTGGTGGCACACTTGGAAGGCACAGGCAGAAGGGTCTGGAGGATCAGGAGTTCAAGGCCATCCTTGGCTACATGAAATCCCAACTCTGTGTGTGTGTGTGTGTGTGTGTGTGTGTGTGTGTGAGTGAGAGAGAGAGAGAGAGAGAGAGAGAGAGAGAGAGCAGGACAACCATGGAGTTGATTCTCTCCTCTCGCTGTGGGATCCAAGGAT
This sequence comes from Onychomys torridus, assembly GCF_903995425.1. Lineage (NCBI taxonomy): Eukaryota > Metazoa > Chordata > Mammalia > Rodentia > Cricetidae > Onychomys > Onychomys torridus. Next base: position 38,641,248 of record NC_050447.1, read on the forward strand.
CCAATTCAGGCCATCAGACAATTGCTTTTACCCACCTAGCCACAGGGCCAGCCCCCTTTCTTTTTTCCTCCCTTCCCTCCCTCCCTCTCTCTTTTATCTTTGACAAGGCCTCACATAGTCCAGGCTGGCCTCAGACTCGGTATATACAGTCAAGGATAAACTTGAACTAACTCTGCATCCTCGGCCTCCACCCCCAAGGGTTAGAATCACAGCCATGCCCTACCACACATGTTTTATGCAGTGCTCAGGCTTTGAGCATACTAGGCAAGCTCTCTACCACTGCATTACATTCCTGATCCCCAGAACCTATATTCTGAGTCATAGCCCACCCATTACTCCTTTCCTACCAAGGAAATCCGATTTTTTTTTATTTCGAGACAGGGTTTCCCTGTGTAGCTTTGCGCCTTTCCTGGAACTCACTTGGTAGCCCAGGCTGGCCTTGAACCCACAGAGATCCGCCTACCTCTGCCTCTCGAGTGCTGGGATTAAAGGCGTGCACCACCACTACCCGGCTAGGAAATCCAATTTTAATTCCAGGGCATGAATTTTACCCAGAACCAACTGCTGGCCACACTCGGGAGAGCCATCAGCCTCCTCCCCCAATAAATCACTCATTAATACTTGCTTCTTATTCTGCCTCCTGCCCAGATTCTGGCAACTACCAATAGTCTATCTCTGTGGTTTGGCTTGATCAGCCATTTCCTACAGATGGAACTGCATAGCACATGGTGGTCCCCCACCTGGCTTCTTTCCCTTAGCATGATGTCCCCAAGGTTCACTCATCCCTAGCATTGTATGAACTGAACGCTTGAGTCACTGCTGGGCCAATGAGATGGCTCACTCATCACAGCACCAAGCCTGACAACTTGAGTTCAGTCTGCTACATAGTGAAGGAAAGAACTGACTCCCATAAGCTGTCCTCTGATCTCTCTACACGTGTGCCATGGCATGTGGTACACGTGTGCCCACACACATACATGTGCAAAAAATAAGTAAAATGTAAGGGCTGGAGAGATGACTCGGGGTTAGGAGTACTTCCTGTGCTTCCAGAGGACCCAGGTTCAGTTCCCAGAATCCACATTGGGCAACTCACTACCAACTGTAATTCCAAGGGATTGGATGTCCTCTTCTGACTTCCATGGGCACCTGCACATGCATGGCATATATTCACACACACACACACACACACACACACACAAATCTACTAATTTTTTAAAAGTTATGTCACTCCAAAATTCGTATGTTAAAGTCCAACTAACATCATGGCATTTGGAGACGGGGCTTTCTGAACATGATTAGGGTTAGCTAAGGAGTAATTGATCCCTCGTAGTAAGATGAAAGTCCTTGGAGGCTACAAAGATGGCTCAGTGGTTAAGACCACTGGTTGCTCTTCCAAAGGACCTGAGTTTAATTCCCAGCACCCACATAATAGTTCCCAGCAAGCTGTTAACTCCAGTTCTTGAGGAGCTGGTGCTCTCTTCTGGGACCTCACACATGTAATGCACAGACATACATGTAGGCAAATTGCCCATACACATAATTTTTGAAAAATTTGTGTTTATTTATTTAGTTTGCTTAATGTATATATGTGCATGTACCTAAGTGTATGCATGTGTATCATATATGTCCTCTTGAGGCCAGAGGGCATTGGATGCCCTGGAACTGGAGTTGCAGGTGATTGTAAGACTTCTGATATGGGTTCTGGGAACCAAAATGAGATTTTCTGCAAGAGCAGCAAGTGTTCTAAACTCCTGAGCCATCTTTCCATCACCTGACTGTTTCTTTTTAAGTAGTCATGGCTCATGAACCTCCTGGTCTGGACAGTTCCTTTGTCTTCAGGATGGTGGCTGCACTCTGATGAACTGCTTATTTCAACTTCCTGAAGCTATTTTTAAGGTTGATGTGAAGCTTACCCTCCAAGTGGGCAAGTTTGAAAATGTACACTAGGTCATGGGCTGAAGAGATGGCTCCGTGGTTAGGAGTATTTCTGCTCTTGCAGAGGACCCGAGTTTGGTTCCCAGCACCCATGCTGGGCCTTTTACAACTTCCTATAACTCCATCATCGCCCTGTTCTGGCCTCCAGGGGCACCTTCACTCACATGGCAGACAGACACATACTGTACACATAAATAGAAATAAAATGAATATTTTTAAAAGAAAATTTAGAGCCATGCAGTGGTGGCGCATGCCTTTAATCCCAGCACTCAGGAGGCAGAGGCAGGCGGATCTCTGTGAGTTTGAGGCCAGCCTGGTCTCCAAAGCGAGTTCCAGGAAAGCCGCAATACTACACAGAGAAACCTTGTCTTGAAAAACCAAAAAAAAAAAAAAAAAAAAGAAAGAAAATGTAGAATATTTTTATCACTCCCCAAAAGTTCCCTTGGACCTCTTTGCTACTGGTCCTCTGCCCAGTCTCCCACTGATCTGCCTTCTATCTTTAGAGCCAGATTTTTTCCAGAATTTTTTGTAGTGGGATCACATAGTCCGTTATCCTCACTGGCCCCGACACTTGGCAGGCGCTTTGAGGACTCACCATGCTGGTGAGGGTGGTGGCAGTGTGTCCTTTTCGTGTCTGGCCCATTGTGCCCCAATCTGCTTCTCCACTTGTCGCTAATGGATGTTAGAATTGCTTCCAGGGTTTTGCAATTATGAACAAAGCTGCAATTCACAATGGACATAGGTTGTTATAGTCTGGACATGGCTTCAGTTTGTCCCCCAAGGATGCACTTGGAAGCTTGGCTCTGTGTGCATCCCTAGCTCTCAATGCTGGGAGATAGTAAAATCTTTAAGATGTGGCACCTGACCAGGTATGGTAGCACGCACCTGTAATCACCACACTCAGGGAACTGAGGCAAAATTTGTCAGGAGTTTGAGGCCAGCCTGGGCTACATAGTGAAGTGGAAGCCAGTCAGGACTAGTCTCAAAGAGGGGAAGGAATGGGGGTGCGGACCACTGCCTTGAGGAGGAGTTTATGTAGTTCTCACGGGATACAAGTTTGCTTCTGGGAGAAAGGATTGTTTTTTTGTTTGTTTGTTTTTTGTTTTTTTGTTTTTTGGGTTTTTTTTTTGGTTTTTTCGAGACAGGGTTTCTCTGTAGCTTTGGAGGCTGTCCTAGAACTCGCTCTGTAGACCAGGTTGGCCTCGAACTCACAGAGATCCACCTGCCTCTGCCTCCCGAGTGCTGGGATTACAGGCGTGCACCACCACCGCCTGGCTAAGGAATGTTATAAAAGAGTAAGGCCAGCCCCTTCCCCCTTTCTGGTACCCTGTCCTACATCTTGATCCTTCCTTCTGTCAGAGAGGCTCTCATCAGAACGCAGCCATTGCTGATGCTGTACCCTTGAGCCTCAAAAACTGTGAGCTAAATAAAGCAGTTCATCCTGTTCTTCCTTTCTTCTTCCCTCCCCCTTTCCCTTCTTCCACTTCTTGTCTGGTTTCGGTCAGTTGGATTGTTTGTCTTAAACAGTCTTGCTAGCTAGCCCAGGTTGGCCTCAGTCTCACAATCCTCCCACCTCAGCCTCTCCATGGTAGATTCCAGGCATGTGCCACCACATGTGACAAAATGTTTCCTTTATATGTTAGCCAGCACAGAGTACTTTTTATGCCAATGAAAAATGGACCAGGACAAGGCTTTTCTGTGAGTGTGTTAATCTCTCTCCTGAGAGTAACATAGAATCATGTGATCACTGGAGACTGAACTGTAAGAAACAGCCAAGCTATTTTCCAGAGTGACTATCTATTATTCTCTTTGATGTTCAAGTTGTTTTTTTATCATTAAGCTAATGAGAACTCTTTCTAGTAGGTTCCTGCCCTACTGGTGTGACTCCAGAAGCTTTCAGATTTTCCTTGTTCTCTGCCATTACAGGACCTTCCAGGCTCTCTTGTACAATTTCAGCCTCAGACTGGAAATCAGATCCCTCCCTAAGGACCCTTTTAGTGATAAATGGTATTTAGATCCCTCAACCTGGGCACTGAGTAATGCTATTTTACAACAGGGCTGTCAGTGTTAGAGGTCTGATTCGGTAGGAAACACATAGTTTTAAATGTTTTTTAAAAAGGCATTTGGGGCTGGGAATGTGGCTTAGTTGCTAGAGTGCTTGCCTACCATGCAGGAATGCAGGAGGCCATGGGTTCCATCTCCAGTACTGCATAAACTGAGCACAGCAGTACTTGCCTATAACCCCAGCACTTGGGAAGTGGAGGCAGGAGAATCAATTCAGGGTCATCCTAGGCTACATAATTTCAGGCCAGCCTAGACTACATGAAACCCTGCCTCAAAAAAATAATTAACCTAGAGATGTAGAGACAGCTCCATGGTGAAGAGCACTTGCTGTTCTTGCAGAGAGCCCAGGTTCAGTTCCTAGCAGTGCCTACATGGTGGCTCACAACTACTCTTAACTCTATCTCTAGGGGATTCGGTGCTCTGTTCTAGCTCCTGCCGGCACTGAGCAAGCAGGCAGTGCACACACATACATGCAGGCAAACACTCATACACATAGAAATAATTTTTTAAAATTTAAAGCCAGGTGTGGAGTAGGGTGTCGTAGTTGGCCCAAGGTCCTTGTGCATATAGATAAGCACAAGGGAAATCAGGACTGTCTCCTCAACGGAGTAGATGCATACCCACTTTCCACCCAGAAAGCTGGGAATGGATGTATTAGCCTGGTGACCTGTGCTGTCTGCAGGGCCGAGCCACACCTGGTTCCCCCTGACTCTTATGTTTATCTCAGACATTCTCCCTAGACCATCTCTTATGCACTGTCTCTCAGTCAACAAAGCTCATCTTTATGGAAGAAGTCCTATGTACTTTGAAAAGATTGTCTATGTAATCATGTCTTAAGCTCTGTTGTACAAGCAGATTGAGTTAATTATCACCAGGAAACTTCCTTCCAAAATTGTGCTGTGCTTATATATGCCTAACTAAGCTGCCTGGTGTCAGACTATAGAAGATGAAGCAACACCAGCTACCGAGTCATACCGACCTGGACTTCCTTCTTGCCAGCCCTTGGTGTTTGAGACCCCCCCCACGGAGTGTGTGTCTGTAATCCTAAAGCTAGGGAGATGGAGACAGAAGGAACCTGAGGCTTGCTGGCCAGGTAGTCTAGCTAAACTAGTGAGCTCCATCCAGATTCACCCTGTCTCCAAAAAACTAAGATGGAACACAATTGAGGAGGGCATCCAGCTTTGACGCCAGGATCCCACAAGCATGTGCACACACCCACACTGACACACAAGTTCATAGCTCACAGTGCTATATAGGAAACTCTCTGAACTTCTGGTCTGAATGCTGCTTGATTCTTGGTGGGCTACACAGTGAGACACCATCTTAAAAACAAATCTAAACCAGGCAGTGGTGGTACATGCCTTTAAATCCCAACCCTTGGGAGGCAGAGGCTGGCAGATCTCTGTGAGTTTGAGGACACCCTTGTTCTATAGAGAGAGTTCCAAGACAGCCAAGGCTACACAGAGAAACCCTGTCTCAAAAAACAAAAACAAAAAACACAAAAAGAAAAATCTAATCTATAGTACATGTCCCATGTTCTGCTGCCTCAAGACCATGGCACAGTTCCTCTGCCCGGCCACTTCTGTAATTTTCATTTACCACTGCTATCCTGTGTGTATGTGTGCGTGTGCGTGCGTGCGTGCGTGCGTGTGTGCGTGTGTGTGTGTGTGTGTGTGTGTGCGCGTGTGTGTCTCGCACATGTATGTCAACAGTGGAAGTATGGAGTTCACTGGACAGCTACATGGAATCGGTTCTCCCCCTCCGCCTTTAGATGGGTTCCAGAGATCAAACTCAGTCTCTAAGTTCGAGTGGCAATCACTTCACCCACCAAGCCATCCTCTGGGCTCCACTCTCCACGTCTACCCGCCTGACTCCAGAGCTAACTACAGTTCTGGCCTCTGCCATGACTTCAGATGGCGGTCCATACTAGCTGTACTCACTGCTGACATTCCCTTCTATATCAGTGAGAGTTGCTGAGTGTCCTCTTCTAACTCATCTTGTTTTCCTGAGCCCTTTCCCACGAGGCAAGCCAAGGCAGCAGCAGATCACAGCTTTGCCAACATGTCTGATATGAATGAAATACTGTTCTTTCAACCTACATCTGGCCTTCCTCTGAAATCAGATAGGACTCAGGCCCACGAGGTTTCTTCCCATGCAACTGCTTCTCTAACTTGACTGGGTTCTACACTGACACTGACTTCAATTAGAAAATTCACAGCCACTGGAGTGATTTTATTTTTAAACAGAGTCTCACTGTATAGCCCCCTTGCTGGTCTAGAGTTCTGTATTATAAATCAGGCTGGCCCGGAGACCACAGAGATCTGCCTGCCTTTGTCTCCCAATTGCTGGGTAATTAAGCTCACACTACCATGCTACACTTAATTTTTTATTGCATTCTTTTATTATCTGTGTAGAAAGGGAGTGTGTGTGTGTGTGTGTGTGTGTGTGTGTGTGTGTGCGCGCGCGCGCGCACGCGCGCCACAGTGCACATGAGGGGTCACAGGACAACTTTTGGAAGTCAGCTCTCTTCTTCCATAGGTGGATCTTGGGATTGAACTGAGGTCTTCAGGCTTGGTGGCAAGTACCTTTACCTGCTGAGCCATCTCACTGACCCCTGGAGTGAGTCTCATGAGGTGAAGCCCAGTGTCCAGGGACCAAAAGGAGTCATGGACTTAAAATATACTAGCACCAGCTGAGTTTTTTCCATACAGCATCAGTTCCCAATCCCCCTCAAGACATTGGGCAAAATGGTTGGAGATATTGTTGGTGGCCATGACTGAAGAATAGGTGTGACTAGAAGACAGAGGGCAGAAGTGAGGGATGTTCTGAGAATCTAGAAATACAGGACAATTCTAGTCTCAGATGTCAACATTGCTAACACTGAGATACAACATCCTAGAAAGGGCAGGGTGAAGAACACCCAAAAAGGAAATCCGGTGTGTTTGGGTTGCTGGTTTTGGCTCATAGAGATCTGCCAGCCTCTGCCTCCCAAGGGTTGAGATTTAAAGGCATGTACCACCACTACCCAGTTTAGATTTGTTTTTAAGATGGTGTCTCACTGTGTAGCCCACCAAGAATCAAGCTGGTTTGGGCTGGTGGTTTGGTTTTTGTTGTTGTTGTTTTTTTTTTTAACTTTTTATTTGTTATGTGTGTGTCTTTCTCTGTGATGTGTGTATAAGTATGAGCAAGTGTAGGCATGTAGAGAAATCAGAGGATAACTTTCAGGAGTTGGTTCTTTCTTTCCACTGTGGATCCCGGGAATGGAGTCAGGTGTCAGGCCTGCATAGAGAGCATGTTTACTGGCTGAGCTATCTTGGCAGCTGGTTTGAGGGGTTTTGAGACAGGGTTCCACTATGTAGCCCAGACTGGCCTAGAACTTGTGATCCTCTTGCCTCAGCCTCCAAATATTGGGACTATAGGTATGCACCATCCTGCCCAGATAAATTCAATGTTTTTTACTACAAGTTCCAGGAACCTTGGAAGACTATCTAAACTGGCCATGGCACATGACCCATGTTTAGATAAAATGGTCTAAGTAATTACATGACATTGAGCATCAAGGACACCAGACATAAGAACTAAATTTACTAAAGGTCTGTCTCAGGGGGGCCCAGATCCCAGGGGAGGTCCAGAGAAGTCTGCACTGGACATTGCCTTTGTAGTCAACACTTATGTAGCACCTACTGTTTGCCTGGGACCAGTAAGCTGCCATTCCAGGAAGGTGCATGCAGGCCAGGGAGAAGCAGGATGACTGAATAAGTAGAAGACAGCATCATGGGAAATTGTGTGTCAAGGGACCGTAGGGAAGTGGGGACAGGGAAGCAGGGAAGTTTCTTCAGGATGGTAAGGACACCAGCTCTCAGAACCACCATCTCCACCAACCTCTGCCTGGCTGGGAGCACACCTTTAATCCCAGTGCTCGGGGAGGCAGAGCAGGTGGATCTCTGTGAGATCAAGGCCAGCCTGGTCTACATCCAGAGTTCTAGATAGCCAGGACTACATAGTGAAAGCTTTTCTTCAAAACAAACAACAACAGAAAAAGAACCCACCACCACCACACACACACACACACACACACAAAAAAAAAAAAAAAAAAAAAAAAAACAACCCCCCCACCAAAAAAAAAACAAACAAACAAAAAAAAAACCCAAGGGACTAGGGAGATGGCTCAGACAATAGAGTATCTGCTGTGCAAGCATGATGACCCGAGTCTGGACCCCAGTGCTTATGTAAAAAGCTTGTGTGGTGGCATGCACCTGGATCCCAGGGCTGTGAAGTGGAGGCACAAGGAGCCCAGAGAGCTCAGTAGCAAGTGAGCTCCTGGTTCAGTGAGAGCCTCATTCTCAAAAAAAAAAATAAGGTGAAAAACAGTCTTTACACAGCAAATACACCTACACACACACACACACACACACACACACACACACACTCCCATGAGTGCACACATGCACGCACACATGCACACACAATGAAAGAGCAAGAGGAAAGATACCTGGCTTTGACCTGTGGCCTCTATAGGCACATGCACACATGTACACATGCACATGTCCCCCTGAACACATATACACACACAACACTAAAAGTAAAGTTGAAAAGAGTGAACAAAATATGCATTTGATGCTATGTTTTATAGATGACACGCCCATGCCGGTTAATCCTGTCAGTGTCCTGGGATTTGTAATCACCATGGAAACAAATCTCTGGGCATATCTATGGTAAGGGCTTTTCTAGACTAGGCTAGCTGGGTGAGAAGACTCACCCTACGTGTGGCTGGCACTTCCCCCTCCTAAATAAAAGGAGGAAGCGATTTGAGCCGCAGCATCCACCTCTCTGTGTCCTGACTGGATGCGATGGAACCAGTCACCTCACGCTCAGGCTGCCGAGACTGCCTGTCATGGCGGACTGTGTCCTCAAACTGTGAGTCACAATAAAGGTTCCCTTCCTGAAGTAGTTTTTGTCAGGTGTTCTGTCGCAGCCAGAAGTCACGTGACTAGTATAATACAGTTCCCCAAACTAAAAATAAGCCAACTATCTACCCCTAGAAGACTGGACTTGCAGAGGGTGGTGTAATGAGACCGTGGAATACTACATGGCCATCAAAAGGAACAAACATCTAATTCAAGCAACAGCATGGATAAGCTCAAAAACATTATTTTGAGGAAAAGAAGTCAGTTGTAAACAACCACATGCTTTTAATTGCATTTATTAGAATGTATGAATAGGTTTTTTTTTTTTTTAAAGCTTATCTATAGTCATAGATACCAACTGTAGTTACCCAGGATAGGCAGTGCTGGTTGGAGCTGACTAGAAGGGCCCTGAGAGAATGTTGTGGAGAATTAGAAACACTCCATCTCTTGCCTGGAGTAGTGGTTACGTAATTTGCATGTTGCCATTACTGGATAGGCAGTGGCCCCTTCCTCCAAACTTAGTCTCTAGGACTCTTAGCACACACCTTTACAGGACCTTTTTAGATGTGATTTTTCTGAATTAAGAGTGAGGTCAAACTGCACTGGGCTAGACCCTAATCCAAACTATGTTCTCACATCCATGGTGTTTTGTTTCATTGGGTGACAAGTTTTCAAGTAACCCAGGTAGGCAAGTACTCTACCACCTGAACTTCACCTCCAGCTCTCATGAGGAGAGGGACTAGGGACACAGAGACGACCACATGCCGATGAGGTGCAGACCGCAGAGACGCACAAGGGGAGAGTAGCTGTCGCGACCACGGGAAGCTGGGCGAGGGAGCAGCACACACACCCACCCACCCACCCACCCCCACCCCCGCTCCAGTCTGCAGAAAGAACAGGGCTCCATCAACACTTTGACTGTGAATCTCTTGCCTCCAGACCTGTGAGCGAGCACAGCTGTGTTGCTATAATAAGCTGTCGAGGTCTCAATCCTGTGTTACAGTACCACGCTAACAAATTGAATTCGTAGGTTCTACTGGCTTTATTTTCAGTAAGCTATACTTCTGATTTTAAAAATAAACAAGAGCTCATTAGAAACTGCAAGCTGCTGAAAGCGTGCCCCCGGCTGGTGCTTCCCCCTGGCTGGCAGAACAGCTTTTGGAGCATAGTCCTGTGTTGTTCAGAAAAAGTGAAGGTGGTCCCTACTTGGGTGCTGCCCAGCCTGACCTGGTCCAGTGCCTCCCCCTTCATGTTCACTGACCATGTGAAAATATCCCCTGGGCTGGAGAGTTGACTCGGCAGTTAAGAACATTTGTTGCTCTTTCAAGGACCCAGGCTGGATTCCCGGCACCCACATCCTGCCTCGAAACCCTGATGCCCTCTTCTGACCTTCATGGACACCAAGCAGGCACATGGTTCACTTACATGCATACAGGCATAGCAGCCATATGCATAAAATAATAAAATAGGCAAATCGAAAAAATATTTTTAAAATATGTCCTTAGTCAGTATGCCCGCGGCACCCCCTCAGATGCACATGTCATGTGGTCCATGAGTTAGCAGCACTACCTAAGAAACCCACTTCATGGATGCTGTGTGTTCAAAAGCAACCTGAACCCCTTACATGGCTGCTGTCCCCAGAACTGAGGACCACAGGGAGGCCTGCTGAGGAGGTGAGAGGTTTCTACGTGCTCATAGATTGATTTTTCTGGAATGGTCTTCGTTACCATTCCATTACTTTCTGCAGCCCAGGCAGTCACGAAAGCAAACGGTGAACTTATTTTTTATGTATGTTTTACAGATTTATCTATTTTTGTTGTATGTGTTGAGTGTTCTGCATGCATGCATGTATGTATACCACCTGCATTCCTGCCTTGAAACCCTGATGCCCTAAGGAGTCTAAAAAGACCATCAGATCCCCTGGAACTGGAGTTACAGACATTTGTGAGCCACCATGTGAGTGCTGGGGACTGAACTCCGGTCCTCTGGAAGAGCAAAAAGCACTCTTAAATGCTGAGCCATCTCTCTAGCCCTTATGATTTATTTTTATTTTTTGTGTGAATGTATGGGTGTGAGTGCCTGCAGAGACCAGCAGAAGGTGTCAGATCCCTGGAGTTGGAGTTATAAGCGGTTGTAAGTGACCAAATGTGAGTGCCAGGAACCGAACTCTGGACCTCTGGGAGAGCCGAAAGTACAAAAGGAACTTTTCTTTGGCTTCATGGTGAAAGCCCCTGACCCTGAGAGATGGCTCCTCACTTGTCTCAGCACACCCTGCCCATGTCTGCATGAGGGTCAGGGCCAGCCAAAGTCAGATAACAGTGAAGGCATAGACAGATCTGGCCCAGACCCTACTGGGTATGCCATCCCCCAAAGTCTCCTCACATCTGCTGGCAGCCCTCCATGTACTAGGGGAATTTTCCATGCATGAACTCTAACTCACTGCATTCCACTACAAAGCCCGAGGGAGGAACTCACAACCTTCTCATTCTGATGAGGAAATGGAGGGAGAGGAAACTAATGTGTCCCAGTCAGGGGCAGAGCAGTGATTTCAGCTCAGCCAGCCCAGAAAACACTGGCCTCTTTGTTTGTTCTTGGGACAGGGTCTTGCCATGTAGCCAAACTGCCTTCAAACGCTCAGCCCACTGCTTCTGACGTGAAAGGGATTACAGGCTCCCACTATGGAAAACACTGCCTTTCTGAAGATTTAAATTTTTAAAAATTATGTGTGTGTTTGTGTATGTATGAGCATAGGTGCCTCAAGAGTCTGGAAGAGAGATCCGCTGGAGCTGGAGTTACAGGTGGCTGTGAACTTCCCATTACTCATGCTGGGAACCTAACTCGGGTCCTCGGGTCCTCGGCAGAAGTTTGTGTTCTTAACCTCCGGGCCATCTCTCCAGCCCCTCACTGTTATCTTAACCTTTTGAGTGTCCTGCTGAGTAAATGCCACATCCTGAGATGCGACTGAGACCCCAAAGGATTTCCTTTGTTTATAATCCAGATCCTTTAACCATTTTCTCCACATTTCATTCTTCTTGAGACAATTATAGCAATGGTTCCCAAGTTGAGAATAGACCAGAGACTCCAAGCCTGTTGGGACATCCTCCAAAGCATAAACAGAATAGAGGACAGGATGGAGACTCTTGGGCTATACTTTCTGGGTTTTAATATGTTGTGGTTTGTTTCATAGGGACAATTAACAAAAACAAGAGGCTGAGCTAGAAATGACTGAGCTGAGAGTCAGGCAGATGTTTCCAACCTGGTGGACATGCTCCTCCAGTCTGTTTATTACCCCAGGAAGGACTTAGAGCTGGGATTCCTAGAGGAAACCAAACCAGAAGCTGCTTGACTCAGAGCAGGAGGTGTAGGAGTAGTTACCAACTCTGCATGTGTCTGTCTACACAGCACTCCACAGCGCTTACTGACTCCGTCAAAAGAGACTCTCCAGCTCTCCAGCTGGGTGGTGCAGGACACTGAAGGACAGAAAGGAATTTATTCCAGGTGTGCAAGGACGGTTGAGAGTAAGAAACCTCATAATGTGATACAGTAACAGGCCTTACTTAGTGTATTTGTAGGTGCTGAGAAAGCACGTTACAAAATTAAAGTGGGGGGTGATGGGTAATTGTGGTTTGTTGTTTTTTTGGTTTTTTTTTTTTTTAGACTTTTATTTTTGTTATTTTAAATTATGTGTATGTGTATGTGAGTGTGGGTTTGTATAGGTGAGTTCAGTACCTAAAGAGGCCAGAAGGCATCAGATTCCCTGGAGCTAGAGCTACAGACACTTAGGAATTGCCCAATGTGGATTCTAGGAACCAAATCCAAATCTCTGCAAGAGAGGTATGCATTCTTAACCAGTGAGCCCTCTCTCCAGCCCTGATGGACAATCCCTTAACAGGATGAAATATATTCATTTCAGATAAAGGCTAGAATCTGGCTTAATTTAGAATCATTAGAAGAATTTTCACTGGGGCTGGAGTGGTTAAGATGGCTCAGTGGTTAAGAGCACTGAATGATCTTCCAGAGGACCTGGGTTCAATTCCCAGCACCCACATGGCAGCTCACAACTGTCTGTAATTCCAGTTCCAGGGGACCTGACACCCATGGCAAAACACCAATGCACATAAAATAAAAATAAATAAAATTTAGAAAAATTTCCACTAAAGACAGGAACAATACAAGTGTGCTCTCTAGCACAGTCAGGCCAACGCAGTTACGCAGGTAAAATAAAACATAAGAATTAAATAGGAAATAAAATTATTCTCATTATTGATAATAGGACTTATAAAGCTAGAACACCCAAGATAATCACAAATACAGTGAGAAAAGAAGCCGGATGAACATCTCTATACATAAGCAAAGGACCACCTAGCTTAGCCTGACAGCCAGAGCTCAGTCCCAGAACCTGTGGCGGAAGCAGAGACCTGACTCCCAGAAGTTGTCGGCTGACCTCCTGCATGGAAACCATGGCCTATGTACACCCATATTCATACACACACACACACACACACACACACACACACACACACACACCATATGCAATAATAATAAATAAAACTTTAAATATATGTATCTATTATATTATAAATATTATATTATATTATATCATATCATATTATATTATATTATATATAGTATATACATGCTATATAAAGGCCAGAGAAACCATCTTAGGAGTCATTCCTCATGTACCACTCATCTATTTTTTTTTTTTTTTTTTTTTGAGGCAAGTTCTCTCACTGGCCTGTAATTTAGCAAATAGACTAGGCTGGCTAGCCAGATTCCTCAGCACTGGGATTACAAGTGTGCAATACCCCGTCCGGCTTTTAAAAACAACAACAACCGAAATGGTTCTGGGGCTCAAGCTCACATCCATGTGCCTGTAAGTCAAGCACTTAACCAACTGAGCTACTTCTCCAGCCCCAATGTACTTTTAACAAGTTGAGCAAAGCCAACTATGGCATTAAAAGGAGAGAGAGACTGATGACTACCGGTCAGAACAGTGGGATCATGTCTCTGTGTGTCCTGCATTGCTCTGAGAAATACCAGAGGGAAACAACTCAAAGGAAAGTCTCATGGGTCAGCCTCAAGGTTTCAGAGTACTCGTTGATTTGGGGCCCCTGAGGAGGCCAAGCATCATGGTGATGGGAGCGTGTGGAGGCTGTTCATCTCGGGATGGACAAGAAGGCAAGAGTGATGAGGGAACTGGTAGCCAGGCAAAATCTCCAAAGCCAGGAGCCCTGGGACTTAACTTCCTGCAGCTACACCTCAACTCCGAAGGTTTCCAGAACCACCCCCAAAGAGCGCCACCTGCTGGAGATCAAGCACAGACTGTGAGGGACATTTCATAGTCAAACCCCATCAGTGACCTGGGCTGAAGGGGACATCTTCCCACAGGTCATATTCTAGATGTGGTTGATAGTTACCAGGGTGTGTTCACTGCGAGATAACTCATTGAAAATTACTCTCTTTTCACGTGTGTATGTTATACTTGAATTTTTATTATAGCAAGTCCGATTAAAATACCACCATATGTGTAGTTAAATACTAGAATCCAATCCTTAGGTGAAAAATAAATAGGCCAGATTAGCCTGAAAGAACTCATGAAAATATATAGTAAAATATAGATCTTAAATATTATAAACCTTAGCAGAGAAAAAGTAGAAACATGTTGGGTGTGGGGCATGCCTTTAATCCCAGCACTCAGGAAGTTGAGGCATGTGACCGCTGTGAGTTTGAAGCCACTCTGGTCTATATAGTGAGTTTCAGGTCAGCCAAAGCTATATAATGAGACCCTGTCTCAAAAGGTGGGGGGGGACTAGAGAGATGGCTAAGTGGTGAAAAGCACTGGCTGCCCTTCCACCTGGGTTCAATTCCCAGCAACCACATGGTCGTTCACAACCCTCTGTAACTCAGTTCTAGGGGATCTGACGCCCTCTTCTGGCCTCCTCAGGCACAGGCACAGACATGGTGCACATACACACACACGGACAACACATACACAATACAGTAAAAGCAGTCACAAAGACAAAGATCAAGAATAAGAGTAGAGAGACAGACTCTGAGGACAGGGCAGCAATTTCTGAAACAGACCCAAATTTCTACGAGGAAAGGTGCTTACGAAAAAAAACTTATTAAACAGCTTCTCCATTTAGAAACAAAAAGAGAACCATCTGGAAAGAAACACAGGAGCCTCTTCCTCCTGCCATACGCCGGGATAAATTCCAAACATGAAATTCTGAATGTAAAATAACAGAAGAAAACCCAAGGCACAATCCTGTCATCTGAAACTGTGGAAGGCTTTTGTATCTAAGATTAAACATTTTAAAGTCATCAATGAAGAGTCATTTGACGGACTGAAAAATATGATTTGTGCAGAATGGCCTGGCGAGATGGCTCAGCCATTAAAGGCCCTTGCTGCTGAGCCTGGCAACTTCTGTTTGATCCCTGGAACCTACAGGGTGGAAGGAGAGAATGGACTTCTGCAAGTTGTCCTCTGGTCTCTACATGCCCACTGTGGCAAGCACACACCCCTACCAATGAAAAACAAAGAAGCACTTTTTTTTTTTAAATAGTTGTGTGTGCAGGGATGTGGGGACAGGAGTTGCAGTAAGTTCCTGCCCGGATTTCTGCCCTTGAAATATACCTAATACATTTTTCTCTTTTTGAAGAAAAATAAGTCGGTAGGTGGTAGCACATGCTTCATGCCTTTCATCCCAGCACTTAGGAGACACAGGCAGGAGGATCTCTGTGAGTTTGAGGCCAACTGGTCTGTAGAGTGAGTTCCAAGACAGCCAGAGCTACACAGAGAAATTCTGTTTCAAAAAAAAGAGCTAGAAATGCTACTGTGAATGTGGCTGTATCCAAGATGAAAAGCTAATCCCTGAGATGTGAACAGTTCCTAGCACTAAAGGGAAAAAGCCAATACTTCTAATTTTGAAATAAGCAAAGGACTTGAGTAAGACAGCATACATAATGCTTTGGGTTAGATCCCCGGCATGGCATAAATTGGACACATTAGCGCACATCTGTGAGCCCAACAACTGTACAGTGGAGTAGGGCGAATAGTTCACATCCATGTGTAAAAGACTAGTAGGTAAGGATCAGAAATTCAAGGTCATCCTTGGCTATGTGATGTCCACAGTGAGTTCCAAGCAGGGTACACAAGAGCCTGTCTGGAGAGGTGACAAGGACAGAGAAAGAGCTTGTGGGGGATCATTAGATTTTCATCTGAGATTCCAGACATTCCCTCCTGCCCTCTTCCCATTGGTTTGGGTCTGTAGTCTCTGGAGATGCTGGGACACACTGGGTGGAAGGCTAACAGAGGAGAGATGCCATCCATGCAACTATGGAGAAATTGTCATTCATGCCAGGGTAAGACTTTTTGGTGATACAGCTGTTTTGTATCACCCATGGGGTCACACATAATCCTGTAAATATCTCTCACCCGTGCTCCTGTGAGCCCCAAATTTCTCATCTATTTGCCTGTAAATAAGCCTGATAAACTCACTGGCTCGTCAAGCCAGACTTGGATGAGTCATCTCTTCGAGTTGTCTTTCGTGGCCCATCTGAGGTGAATATGCCTCATGCTCATGCCACCTCAGAAGCTAACACGACAGACAGTCATCAAGAAAAAACCAGCTGGGTGGTGGTGGCACACACCTTTAATCCCTGCACTCAGGAGACAGAGGCAGGTGGATCTCTGCGTCCAAGCCAACCTGGTCTACAGAGCAAGTTCTAGGACAGCCAAAGCTACACAGAGAAACCCTAACTCAAAACAAAAACAGAAACAGACACAAAAAAACAAAACACCAAAAATCCCACCACCAACAACAAAAAAGTCAGAGAGGGTTTTTAAAGCGCTAATTAAGGTCCTTTCATAGCATGTTCGATCGAAGGCCATACCAAGTCATTGTCATTCCTATATCAGATTGGTGCAGAGCCAGCGACCTGGCAACGGAGCCCATTGATGTGGCAAAATGGTAATTTCTCTTCCAAAGCTGATACAGCTGCAGTTTGGTGCTTACTTGTGGAGGAGACGTTGGCAGCATCTCTCAGAATTGCTAAAGCAGGTACCTAGCAATCAACCCCATGTCTGGGAAGCCACCCTGCATGTGTAATCCACACCTGCAGAAAGCCACATGGGCAAGGTTCTTCTTCACGCTCTCTGACAACAGACTGAGAACTAAAAACTAAAAATCCAAATGTTCAGCACACTGGAGCATAGTGTATTACCCTCACTAAAATGAAGAACATGATGGTGTGGATTCTTGCTTCAAACTCTGTCCAGCAGAGGCAAGCTCTTTATCTTATTTAGGTATATGCTTGAATGTACTTAAAAAGAGTCTGTGTTAGTACAATTCACACTCAAGAGCAGGAGACTGGCAGCTCAGAACTTTCTCACAAGCAATGCATCTTCAGAAGAAGATAGTCTAGGCCAGCGAGGTGGTTCAGCATTACCATTAAAGCATTTACTAGTGAGACCCCAGTTGGGCTCAGTGGTTACAAGAGCTTGCTGCTCTTTCAGAGGATCCCAGTTTACATCCCAGCACCCACGCTGGGCAATTTACAAGCACTTGTAATGTTAATGTCATGGAAACTAATGGCCTCTTCTTGCCTCTATGGGCACTTGTACTCATGAGCATATTCCCACACAGAGACATACACATCTTCACCTAATTAAAATTAAACACATAAAATATTAAAATAAAAATAAAAGTTGATCTTTGTTAACTCAAGTAAGTCTACAGTCTTCTAAGATTTCATTTTTCTTCTTTAAACTCATTGCTAGTTACAGTTACGTGTATGTATGTGGTAGGTGTCTGGGTGCAGGTGCCTGCAGAGGCTAGAGACTTTGGATCCCCCTTGGAGCTGAACTTACAGGTGTTTGTGATCCACCTGATGTGTGTGTTAGAAATCAAACCCAGGTCCTCTGGAAGAGCAATATGTGCTCTTCACCGCTGAGCCGTCTCTCCAGCGCGTACGCCTACAATTTGATGGAAATAATTCTGTCATTTAACAGACATTTTGCCGTCATCGTAAAATAAGAAGTTCTGGGGAGCAAATCTTAAGGCACCAACAGAGGACAGGATTCCTCGGTTATCTCATGGGTCAGAAACAACAATCTAAAACCAGCTACCTGGCAGGGGCAGGAACTGAGTGGTTATGGGATGTTTGTGGGAAGAGAACTTCCCACCATTGTTCTTTAGCGTGTGGTTTAAACCACACAAATCTATTACCTAATCAAAGTATGAAATAGGGAAAGAGACAAGTTCATGAGCTCCTAAGCCTTGGTTGGTACCCACAATACCTATCTGGTTCCTGTTCTCGTTTGTCATTAGAGAAACCTGTCATCAGATAACGCTAAACACTCCCTAGCAATTTTATTGCCTGTAATAGCTCACTGACGCCCACTAGATACATCTTACATGGATGTTAGAGCTGGGACAGCTCAGCCTCTGGTAAACCTCTGCTTCCCCTTGGGCTGAGCAACACTGTAGACCAGCTGGGAAGTGCAGGTGCAGGGGCCCATAGGAAAGGCACCTCAAACTTGCCCAGCTGCATATCTGCAACACTGTCTCCAAGGGGAAGAGCTGATGTATGAAGACTGCTGGGGAGAGCAGGCTTCCAGCCTGTCAGACAAAACTCAAGCCCTGGGTTCAGGGAGGGACCCTGCTTCAAAGAACAGGTGGTGAGGGATAGAAGAGCTCACCTGGCACCTTCTTCTGGCCCTATAGATAAGAGAATCTTCACACACTCACTCCCATGTATACACATGGACACAGGCCCACAAATAAACAAGGGCTAGCAAGATAGCTCAGTGGGTAAAGGCACCTGCTGCCAAGCCTGATGGCTTGAGTTCGATCCTGGGGCCTCACGTGATAAAAGGAGGAGAGGATCAACTCCTGCAGGTTATCTTCCACACATGCCATGCTAAAAACAAAATCCTTGCCAGGCATTAGTGGCACACACCTTTGATCCCAGTGCTTGGGAGGGAGAGGCAGGTGGATCTCTGTGAGTTCAAGGCCAGCCTGGTCTACAGAGCTGGTTCCAGGACAGCAAAACTTCATCGTGCTTAGGGGGTCCCTGAGATATGTACCAGGTAATGTGTGCCTGGAGTTCCAGCTGCTCAGGAGGCTGAGGCAGAAAGATTGCAAGGTCAGCCTTAGAACCTTAGTGAGACTGTCTGGAAATAATTTTTGTAAGAGAGCTGGGGGCTCAGTTGGTAGAATATTTGCCCAGTATACGTGAAGTCGTGGGTTTGGTTCCCAGCATCACATAAACTGGGCATGGAGGTGCACGCGCCTGTAATTCCCAGCACTTGAGAGGTAGCAGTAGGGGGATCAGAAGATCAAGGTTATCCTTAGCTTCAGAGCAAGAGCCAGGCCAGCTTGGGCTACACATAACCCACTGACAAAGAAAAGGGGGCAGGCAGGGGCTAGGGCTTTCGCTCAATGAAAGAGCACTCGGCAGCATTTGCAAGGTCCCGGGTCCCATCCAGAGCACTGCAGATAGATGAAGAAACCCCTCTGAGAGGCTATGTGAAGGCAGGGCCCTAGGGTCTGCTCTCAGGGATGCTCTTCAGGGCATCTGAGGCCCATGGACTTGAGTGTCCAACAAGTGCCCACTGTGGCAGGAACTGCTGGTGTGCCAGCATGCACCGTCAGACCACAGATCCAGGCCATTGAACTTTGGTTGTTTTACAGGTGAAAAAAACGGGCTTTGGGGGAAAGCAAGCTACTTGCCAGGGCCACCTGGACAGAGACAGCAGGCTAAGCAGAGTGGCTGTCATCTCTTAGAACACTGGTCCTGCCTCCAGCCCTGATATAAATTTGTCTGAGCCGGAATGTGAAGCCAACTCTCTAGAACAGCGTTCTCAACCTTCCTAATACAATTCCTCATGCCTTGGTGACCCTCAACCACATAATTACTTTGTTGCTCCTTCATAACTGTAAGTTTGCTGCTTTTACGAATTGTAATGTAAATATCTAACACACGGGATATCTGGTATGCGACCCCTGTTTTACGAGGGTCGTTTGACCCCCAAAGGGGTCACAGGTTGAGAACCACTGCTCTAGACGACAACCAGGAGATTCCCGACATCTGGTGCAGCAAGGAGCTTCACCCAAACCACAGGCTGCACTTTTGCTTCATTTCTTGGTGGGCTTTGAGGTGGGGTCTCGCTATGTTCCCTAGACTGACCATGAACTCCTGCACTCAGGTGATCTTCCTGCCTCAGGCTCCCATAAACCCTTCCTGCTCTCCTTCAAACTGATGGTTTCTTTTCTCATTGATTGTTATTGCACACACATACACATACACACACACACACACACACACACACACACTCCTAAGCATAACCTACTCAGTCCATATAATGTTACCTACATGTGTGTTTTCAGGGCTGACCATTTTGGCAGTGGACACTCACTTGTGTCCTCTTCCCTGGGGAAGACCACCTCTCCCGTTCCCAGCTTCCCTCAGTTGCCCACAGTTCTTTGTGTAGGGTTGAGGCCTCGTGAGTTTTCCCCTGTCCACTTTGGCATGTCCATTGGTGAGCTGATTATTTTTTATAAATGCATTTTGGACAAAATGAATTCCATAGCTGAGTCACCTTCTTGTCCAAAGATGCACACCTCTGACAGGCGCAGCTGTAGGACTCTCAGGAAAACAGCAAGTGTGTGCCTGACTATGGGCAGCAGAGTTGGAGGGAAGCTGATACAGAGAAGCCCTCCTTGAAGCAGTGGGGGCTGGACTTGGCAGGGAGAGGGGATGTGGTGGATGCTAATTCTTCCTTCCGGGTCCAAATGAACTCCTTCATAATTGACCTCTAAGCCCACAAAAGTGTAGGTCAGTGAGATGGCTTATCAGGTAAAGGGACTTGCCACCAAGCCTGGTGACCTCAGCTCAATCCCTGGGACCCAGATGGTGGAAAGAGAGAGCAGACTCACAAATTGTTCTCTGAGCTTCACATATGCACCGTCGCACACATGTGTGCACACAAACAAACAAAAAATGTAATTTGCTGGGCAGTGGTGGTGCACACCTTTAATCCCACCACTCGGGAGGCAAAGCCAGGCAGATCTCTGTGAGTTGGAGGACAGCCTGGTCTACAAAACGAGATCCAGGACAGGCACCAAAACAGCACAGAGAAACCCTATCTCGAAAAAAAAAAATCAGTCATGTTCACAAACTGAAAAAGGAAAACCACATTGCCATTTCAGTAAAAGGCAGAATTTGACACAACCCTTTCCTGAGTTAAAGTCCCAGCCGAGTATGCTGGGGAGGGTGCTTCCTCAATCTGTGATGGCAGTGAGACAGATAAAGATGCTTTTCCTCCATGCCTGGGATAAGACACGGGTGTCTGCACTTGACGCTTCTGCTCAGCATTGCTCAGTAGAGTCTACTCAGTACAATAAAATAAAACATAAAGCAAAATGGACAAAAAACCAAGGGCAAAAACACTGTAAAGGAAAAAACGACTGTCTTGCTTTCTAGACAATTCTATTCTTTATGTAGAAAACCCTTAGGAGTGTATAAAACCATAAACCTAATCAATGTGTTCAGCAAGGCTGCAGGACACAAAAGAACCACACAAAAATATAAAATAAAAATAATTTAAGTTGGGCGGGGTGGCATATGCCTGTAATCCTAGCATCTGGGGCATGGAGGCAGGTGGATCAGCTCAGTGTTGCCCTTAGCTACATAGTGTGTTTGAAACTAGCCTGAGTTACATTAGGCCTTGTCTTTTTAAAAAGGACATGCCAGGGTTGGTCAGATGGCCCAGTGTGTAAGGACACCTGCCACCAAACCTGCCAACCTGAGTTTCCCCCGAGACCCACTTAATGGAAGGAGAGAACGAAACTTTCAGAGTTGTCCTCTGTCTTCCATCTGTGGCATGCATTCCCAACCCCAACACACCAAGGGGCTGGAAAGTCAGCCCAGCAGTTAAGAGTACATATTGCAGCCGGGACGTGGTGGCGCACACCTTTAATCCCAGCACTTGGGAGGCAGAGGCAGGCGAATCTCTGTGAGTTCGAGGCCAGCCTGGTGTACAGAGTGAGTTCCAGGAAGGGTTCAAAGCTACACAGAGAAACTCTGTCTCGAAAAACCAAAAAAAAAAAAAAAGTACATATTGCTCTTGCAGACCTGGGTTCAGTTCCCGGAACCAACATGGTGGCACACAATTGTCAGTAACTCCAGTTCCGGAGGATCAAACACCCTCTTTTGGCCTCTGCAGACCCTACATACACGTGATGCACAGATATACATGCATGCACATAAAATAAAACAAAAAAATTATTATATTTCAATAGTCCAGACACGAAGGCCAGAAACAACAGCACTGTCCATCAGGAGATAAATGGGTTAAAAAAAAAAAAAAAGATGTATTCACATAACGGAATACTACTCAGTAATGAAGAGTCAATTATTAATTAGTATGTACAGTGCACAAAAGAATCTCAGATAAATCATATGCATTGATAGAAACCAGAACCCTCAAAAGAAAGAACACCCTCTATAAAATATTAATTCTAAACCAGAAAATCCAAGCTTGTCCATCGCAAGAGAAAGTAGGTTAACCGCAGTTTAGAGATGGGGTGGAGGGATGATACAGGCCTGAAGAAAGTTTGGCAGTGGTTGACATGTGCCTTATCTTTTTACACCATCTTCCCCATTCCTTCTTCTCCCTTCCTTCTCCTCATCTTGATTATAAAGTACATATTCAAAATGGAACATGATATTCCAGTTTTTGTGGTTTACTTCACGGCCACTTTGCTTCTATATTTTGGGATTTAAATAATTTTTCTAGACTTTGTTTTTCTTTTGTGTGTACGGGTGTCTTACCTAAGTGTGTATCTGTGTACCATGTGTGTACAGTACCCTTGGAGACCAGAAACCAGAAGAGAGCGTCAGACCTCCTCCTCCCCGCTTTTTGGGGTTTTTTTCGAGACAGGGTTCCTCTGTGTAGTTTTGGTGGCTGTCCTGGATCTCACTCTATAGACCAGGCTGGCCTCGAACTCTCAGAGATCTGCCTGGTTCTGCCTCTCGGGTACTGGGATTAAAGGCGTGCGCCACTGCTGGCTGGTAAACTTAAAAGAAAGAGAGGTAGAATAAAGGTCACCCTAGGGCTGAGTGATGGGGGTGGGGAAGGAGAGCTATTTAATGGGTATAGTTTTTGTTCAGAGACAAAAATAGATGGCTAGACACCCTGCATGTATTATTGTGA
This sequence comes from Onychomys torridus, assembly GCF_903995425.1. Lineage (NCBI taxonomy): Eukaryota > Metazoa > Chordata > Mammalia > Rodentia > Cricetidae > Onychomys > Onychomys torridus. The sequence continues at coordinate 38,664,378 of NC_050447.1, forward strand.
CTGAACTGTTCACTTAAAACGGCCAACTTGCCGGGCAGGGGTGGTGCACGCCTTTAATCCCAGCACTCGGGAGGCAGAGGCAGGCAGATCTCTGTGAGTTCAAGGCTGGCCTGGTCTACAGAGTGAGTTCCAGGAAAGGCGCAAAGCTACACAGAGAAACCCGGTCTCGGGGGGGGGGGGGTGGGGGGGGACTTTATGTTATGTATATTTTACTACTATTGTAAAAGTTTCTAAGAGAGCTGGACATGATGGTGCATGCCTGTAATCCCAGTATTTAGGAGACTGAGCCAGGAGGGTCCAGCATTAAAAATCAGCTACATAATTGATTTGAGGCTAGCCTGAGCTACATAGGTCATTATTTCAATTAAAAAAAAAAAAAGGAAGGAAGAAAGAAAGTTCAAAAGGAGACAGGCAAGATGTCCCAACAGGTAAAGGAGCTTGTTGCTAAGTCTGGTGACCTGAGTTCAATCCCCAGGATCCACATGACAGGAGAGAACTGACTCCCGTGAGTTGTCCTCTGATCTCCACACACCATGGCACACATGCATGTGCCCATTCACACACGATAAATACATATATGTAAAAGGTTCTTTTAGAACTCAAAAGGACTCACCTATAAGTAGACCCTTGAATATGGGGGGAGTGCGAGGTGTTGAACCAAGATCTTGTGCTTGAGAGGAGAAACTTCTTAGCTTCCCCTGGGGAGCGGTGTCTCTGTTTCCAAAGAGGCCCCCAGAGGCTCTCATTCCCACAGGGACAGACAGCTGTCCCTGCAGCCAGGACCACTGAGAGTCAGGCCCCTATCCTATCACAGCTAAGCATCCCTTGACACCTTCTGCACTGGTACAGGAACCTTCCCCTCCTTTCCCTCCCAGCAAAGAAGTCACACTCACCTGTTCATTTGTACACACACACACACACACACATACACACACACACACACACACATACACACACACACACACACACACACACAACCACACACACTTATGCAGGTACCCACCAGCACACAGTCTTGAACATATACAAACATATATATACACACACTGCACACACACACTTGCACAGGCGCACATGCACATACACACACTTGTGCACACACACTCTCACATCAGCCCTTGATGCCAACTCTTGTCTGCCCCGGCACCTGCTAGCCCCTGGTCTCCTCTGTTAACCTGCCCAAGGGTCCTACACACTCACCCTGCACCTCATCTTGGCAGGGCTAAGAGCAGCTTCACTGCACACCTTGCCTGGCACCCCTTCCTCTCCCCAGCTCTTCCTCCTTCTCCTTCCCTTTCCTGTCTCTCCTTGCCGCCACCTCCTCCTCATTTCTCTGCAGTCTACCCGGCACAGCAGACCAGATGCCTGCCCAGGACTTGAACTGAGATGGTCACTTTTTCATCACTAAAGGAATGTTCCTGGAGGGGAACAACAGAGAAGTGGAATTCCTGGGGAACAGAGCAGCTTTGTTTCCTGTTTGCTGGGGTATCCTCCCTGCCCCCAGCATGCATGGGTGGGTTTGGCTCTACACTTGTTGACTTTGGGTTCATATCTCACTCTTCCATGGATGCGGCTCGGACCACCACACCTTCACTCAGCCCCAGGCCTGGCCCTCTCAATTCAGCCCTGGGCTGGGTTCGGTTGGCTCTGTGATAGTCACAAAGCCACGGAATTGATCACCCCTTCAGGTTCACATCTTCAGATCCTGCTAGAACAAGAGCCTCCTCAGACTCCAGGCCCCCAACTCTGAGTAACGAATGCTAAAGTGCCTGCTGGTGAGGAGTAGGGTGGCTTTTCCACCCTCCTGTATCTGCGCTGGCAGCTGTGAGGGAATGCAATTGTGGTCCCTGAGCCCCAGGCCGAGTGGATGGGAAGGTCTGGGCCCCTGCATGGGAAGCAGTCACAGCCTCCCCACTCTTCTCTCTCCTTCTCACTCTTGCTCCTGCCTGTCCTGGTTACAGGCAGCCTCCCACCCTATCCCACATTCATCTGGTAGCAGACGCTTTTCGAAGAGGCCATGACGTCCCCTTTTCACTCTGGGCAGCAAAGAGAAAGCCTGTTTATTCTATGTGCATCTTGTCTTTGAGCAAAGTGTCTCTCGTGTGCCCACGGGGTTGGCACACAAAGATGGAAAACTCTGAACCTAGCTGCTGGCACTGGTGGGAACGCCAAATTATGGTGAGCAAGAAGCCAAAGGGGAGAGTGGTGGTTCTACAAGTCTGAACAGGCATGGAGAGGGAGGAGGTGGAGAGGGGGCCTCACAAATAGAAACCAGCTAGTTGAAGGCTTGTCTAGCATGCACAAAGCTGTGGGTTCCATCCCCAGCACTGCACACACCGGCCACGGTGGTGCGAACCTCTAATCCCAGCCTTTGGGTAGTAGAGGCAAGAGGCTCAGCAATTGAAGTTCAGTTCAAATACATAGCTGGTAAGAGACCTGCCTGGGCTGCATGAGATCCTGTCTCAAAACAAAACAACAACAACAACAACAACAACAACACAAAGCCCAGAAATGGCCACTCTCCCCCTTCCTTGCACAGACCACCCATGAGAATCTATGACATGACAAAAAAAAAAAAAAAAATTGAAACAGCCCAATTCTTCCTGAGGGATAGTGCAAACCGATTTTTTAAAACATATATCAATGTATTTTATTTGTATGGAAAATTAATTCTTAAATGGAACCCAGCCTAGGGAGGAGGGTTGTTTCAGAACTTTCAGAAGCGCTTGTCACCAGGGCCAGAGGTGACAAGGTGGCGAGCAGATGGACTTTACCAGTTAGATCCCCTTCCCAGCCTCCTGCTTTCTTATGGCTGAAGACCTGCATGCACCAAGCTTCAGCCCTAGGGGAGGCGGCAGGAGGGAGCACAGCATGAAGACACCTTCCTCCGTTCCCCATCACGGTTCTCCTAGCATTTGTGTGCTTTCTTCCAGAGACTTCTCTGTGTACGTCCTCTGTTACCACACCAGAGCACCCAGGCACCTCCCTGCCTCTGAGGATAGCACACCGCACCCGAGTGTGGTGACTGGGATGGCAGGCACCCAGACATAGCCACCTGGAACCTCAGCAAGTCTTTGCAGAGCTGACCTCCGTGGCTTGTCATCCCAATGATGGGGAGGCTGAAGCAGAAGAACGGCTACAAATATGAGGCCAGCCTGGCTGCATTAGTGAGTTCCAGGTCAGCTGGACTGTGGCGGATACAGCGTCTAAAACAACAATGACCAAAATCAAAATAATCTTTACAGATGCTATTCATTGAGATGTGGCCAGATGAGGATGTAATCAAACTCTGGGGACTGGTGTCCTCACTAGAGAAGAGGTACACATGGATAAAAGGCTGTCTGATAACAGAGATCATTCAGAATGATAGGCAGCAAGCCCAGATTGCCAAGCATTGGCCAGAAAGGCTCCTCCTTTGGAACCCTCAGAAGTGTGAGCTGCTGATAGTCTGCTTCCAGGGTTTTCATTTCCAGAACTGGGAGAGAGAGGGAAAATGTCTGCTGTGAGTTAACAGAATGCTGATTCATACCTCGCTCAGTCTGTCTATCTGGGCATCTGTGATCCAGCCTCCCTTTCCTGCCAGCTGCTAAGTACACCACTGCATAGAGCCTGCCTCCCGTTAGCAACTGTTAGCCTTTTACATTCTTTTCTTTTCTTTTTTTTAGGTATTTAATTTTTTATTACGTCTATTCATTTATTTGTGTTTGCATGCACATGTATGTGCATGCACCTGCTTGCTGTGGCATGTATGTGGAGGTCAGAGGACAGTAGGTTCTCTCCCTCCACCATGTGGATTCAAGCAATCAGCTCTCCAGGCTTGACAGCAATCACCTTTGCCCACTTGGTGGTCTCACCAGCCCCCTTGAGTGACTTGTGTCTCTTTATACAAGCTACGTGGCAGTGACTGTCGGCACAGACAGTTTTGTGCAGGCCTGGCTCCCATCAGGAAGCAGAATTCCTGGGTCAGGGATCTGGAAGTACATTGGGTGCAATTAAATGTCTAAAATCTAATGCAACACTCATCTGAGGAGATCAGAACGATTTATGTTTTGACAAGCAGCCGGGAGAGTTGTTTTCATTGGCTCACTCTCTTGCTTTTTATTGCTTTTGTGTGTTGTTCATGTTCCAAATTAACGGGAGTGAGCTCTCACAAGTGAAACCATGTCTGGACTTTCCTGTGGTATCACTACAATGCAACAATGTTACCTTTGATGTTGTTTTGAGACAGGCTCTTACTTTGAGGTCCAAGGGGCCTGGGACTCACTGTGTAATCTCCAGCCTTGCTGCTATCCCAGTATTCTCCTGCCTCTGCCTCCTGAATGCTGGGGTTATAGTCGTGGGCCACTGCACCCTGATATAATGCAATGATATTCTTAAAAAAATCATTTTATTGCCGGGGGTGGTGGCACATGCCTTTAATCCTAGCACTCAAGAAACAGAGCCAGGCAGATCTCTGTGAGTTCAAGGCCAGCCGGGTCTACAGAGTGAACTTCAGGACAGCCAGGGCTACACAGAGAAACCCTGTCTCAAAAAACAAAACAAAACAAAAAATCATTTTATTATATATTTTGGTTTTAGGGTTTTTTGTTTGTCTGTTTGTTTGTTTTGTAGGTGTGGGTGTTATGCCTGTGTGTGTCTGTGCACCATGTGTGTGCCTGGTGCCTGTGGAGGTCAGAAGAGGGTTGAATCCCTGGAACTGGAGTCACACAGCAAACAAGTGGGGAACCATTAAACTTAAGTAGATAAGATCACAGAATTCCAGCTGACAGCGATACAGTGCAGGGAGAGGCAGGAGGCAAAAGGGGAGCTCACATTCCCCAACTCAGCCTGCAGACTGGCTGGCAGCTAAAGAGCCAGAAGAAGGAAGGGAGGGAGGGAGGGAGGGAGGAAGGAAGTCCTAGAGGAGAGCAAATCCACTTCAAATCCGCTCAATTATGTAAATCTGTGCATATATGTAGGTATACACACACACATATTGGGGGTTTTGTTTCATTTTATTTTTTAGAGTCAGGATCAAACATAGCTCAGACTAACCTCCAACTTACTAAATAGCCAAGGATGACTTTGAACTCCTGATCTTCCTGTCTCTGTCCCCCAAGTGCTGGGATTACAGGTAAGTGCTACCATGTCCATGATTTACATGACTGGTTTTTGTTTTTGGTTCTGGGGATTGCACCCAGGACCTTATACACACTAGGTGAGTGTTCTGCCACTGATCTCATCACACCCTTGATTCGCTTTTAAAGAAAGCAGGCAGACAGGCAGGGCACAAGTCCTCATATACCTCTAACACCTAGCTCAGTCTCAGCCTCCTCTCTCCTCCCCTCCCCCACCCCCTTCCTCCTGACAGCCATGCCTCACAAGGCTGGGTCAAGAGTTCAGAACTCTGACACTATTGTGAGAGCAAGCAATGATGTGCCTACACCATTTCCAGGGAGAGAAAGGAGTGCCTTTCCTGCCCCTCAAGAGGGGCGTGGCAATGAGCGAGACCAAGCGGCAGCCTCGCCAGGGAAGCAGCCCATGAAGCCACTTTCTTGCCCATAGGGAAATACGGGAAAACACCTGGCTCGGGTCCAGCCTCAGCTGGTCCAGCTGGTCTGCAGCCTATGCCTCATCTGTTACTGGAGCCTGGGACAGCCCCTCCAGGGAAGCCATGGGGAAGACTACAGAGTGTGCCACCCAGTGCAGGGGGAAGAAAAGGGCCTGAAGAGAGAGGGGTACCACCTTTGCCCACTGTGGGACCTTGGGGGAGCCCCTAAGCAGCTTCTCCATCCATCATCATAAAGTATCCCTCCCAAAGCCCCACCCAGGGCAGTGAGGAGGCCACAGGAAGAATGAAAGGAAAGGCCTGCATGTGTGCAATTCCACAGCCAGTGAGGGGACACTCCATTAGACCCTTAGACGCTGCAGGCCACAGAGATCTCCAGGTCATTTTCCTCGTCTGCAGTACCAACACCCCACTTCACCTGATGGGTGCCCCGAGTCCTGCACTGTGTCCATCGGAGGCCCTGTTCCTGTCTGGTACAGAAGCACGGAGAAGCTCCCCCGAGGCTGCACTCCCAGCTAACAGCAGCATTGTAGATAAACCACACTGTCCCTGCCTGGACCTCCTCCACTGCAGCTATGGGCATCACAGTCATCCTGCCTGAGAGCTGACTCAGAGGAGGCCACTGAATCACTGCCATTAAGATGGCGTGGTTGCCCAGCAGATGATAAAATGGTGCTAGGCAAATTTTGGTCTTGGCATCCAGAGAGGTGGGTTCCAAATAGATAGTTATCAAAGAGACAGAATGAACTGAACTCAACACTATGGGCAGGACTTTGAGCCTTGGAAGAAAGTTATTCAGAAGGGTCCCCACTCATTCTTTTTTTCCTCTTGAGACAGAGTCTCTTGTAGCCCAGCCTAGCCTTAAACTCACCACATAACCAAGACCTTGAACTTCCGATCATCCAGCCTCCATCTGCAGAGTGCTGGGATTATAGGCATGCATCCTTATGCCAGTTTCTGCAGTGCTGAAGATCAAACCCAGGGTTTCATGCATGCTGGGCAAGCATGCTACTAACTGAGCTACATCCTAACCTAGGAGGTGTCCAGTTAATGGAAGAAGGGGGCTCCTGGTCAAGATCATCGTTGCCCTCAAATCCTGTAACACCAAACAGGCTGAGCCTAGCTCTCAGGGGCTAGGCTCATCAGCACCCACTAATGGTGTGAAGCCAGCCAGGCTGGAAGCAGACAGTGCTGACTTTCTGGTCAAGGATAAAGGTGGACCATGGCAGCTGGCTTCACACCCAGCAGAACATTGGGACCTGAGCAGAATGCCGGGGGCACAAGCAGCCAGCTTGGGAGAGATGCACAGGGAATCTTCTGCCTAGCAGCAAGAGTGCCAGCCAGTGTGTGAGTTCAAATCCCACATACCAGCAGCTGGCTGCCTCAGGCAGCAGCTTAACCCTGGGCCTGGTTCTCGGGAGGTAATAGCCCCTGTGGTATGGTTGAAGAGAGGATTTAAGATTGGGCCTGTTTGCATTAGCAATGGGCGTGACCAGCATGAACTACAGCAGCTGTTACAGCTGTCATTGTGTGTGAGGCTGGGGTCAAGGTTGTCTCCAACTGCCCCAGACCTTGGGTCCCACTGTGCACACACTTGTTCTATATAACCTTGCCTGTATTAATCACATCAGAAAGGCACAGAGCCTCAGGGACACCCTGGCTTAGTCCTCCCGTCCTGGGGGAATTTCCTCTGCAGCTCACCAGCCTCTCCTGGCTTGCTTCCACTGACAGGGGACTCACCAGTCATGAGGTAGCCTGCTCCACACACAGACAGTCTAGTACACATGGTCTCCACCCTGCTAACTGCCCCTCATGAAAGCCAGCTTTCTTGCCAGGGACTCTCCAATATGTGGAATCAACACACATTCATAAACACTAGAAATTCCCTGAACAGGGCCCCAGTCATTCCTCCAGGAAGGCTCTCCTGAACCCATCTCTCCCATCCAGTTCTGAGCAGCTGCTGAAGACTGAGCAACTCTTTGGTGTCCAGGTCTGCAATGCTGCTTGCTGCGGGAAGCTTGTTTTCTACAGACCTAGCACAAATGTTCCTGTGTATCGCCCAGCTCAACAACTCGATACCCAACAGAATCCCTATGAGAAGTTTTTGTAAAAAAAAAAAAAGCCAAACCGAGCAGTAGTGGTGCTCGCCTTTAATCCCAGTACTCAGGAGGCAGAGGCAGGCAGATAGATCTCTATGAGCCTGGTCTACAAAGTGAGTTCCAAGATGGCCTGGGCTGTTACACAGAGAAACCCTGTCTCAACACACACACACACACACACACACACACACACACACACACACCCCAAAAAAAGCTGAGACCTGGAAATGCAGCTCAGCCAGTGGAGTGCTTGGGGGCAAGCACGAAGTCCCTGGGTCGATCCTCAGCACTGTGTAGACTGGGCACGGTGGTCCAGACCATCCCAATGCTGGGCAGGTGGAGGCAGGAAGATCTGCATTCAAGACAATCACCAGTGTCTCACCTTAATCATTTCAGTGCACAGTTCAGTAGCATTGAACATTCCCAGTGTTGTGCAACCCCCCTCCCCACCCATCTCCACAGCTTTCTCAGCTTGCAAAACTGAAACTGTCTCCACTCCCTCATCCTCTCAGTTCCTGACATTCTACTTTCTGTGGAAGTAGATCATACCGTTTTATCCTTTTGTATTTGGCTTAGTTTCACTTAGTGTGATATTCTCAAGGCTCATCCATATTGAAGCGTGTGACTGCATTTTCTTTTTTTCTCACAGAGATCTGCCTCTCAAGTGCTGGGATTAAAGGCGTGCACCACCACCTCCTCCTGGCCCATTTTCTTCCTTTTAAAGCCTGATTAGTATTTTTCTGTACACATATGTCCCATTTAGCTTATCCACTCCTCTCTGTATGGTAGCCTGCTTTCTTCCGCTTGGTTAAAAGAAATGTGAACACACTATGAATATGGTTGTATAAATGCCTCTTGGAGATCCTGCTTCTAATTCTTTTCAGCACATATCTTGATGTGGAATTACTGGATATGGTGATTCTCCCTTTGTTTGAGGAATGGCCAATGTTCCCTCTACTACCAACAGTGCACAAGCTTCCAATCTCTCTATATTATTCTCTCTCTCTCTCTCTCTCCCCGCCCCCAAGCCATCTTAATAGCCATAGGTAGTCTGGAGATACGCCATTTTCATTCCATTGTATGGCTCCATGTTAAGGTGTTGCAGACAGCTGGTTGCAGACTAGGTAGGATTAAAGCCCAAGGCTGTCTGCTGCTGTCCAGTTTTCTGTCCCATCCTCACTGCCCAACTGGTCAGTGTCCACTGTGAGGCTTTACCAAAGTCCAAGCTCCATTCAGGACCTGCCAGACCGGAGGAGAGGAGCTGGTGGCATCAGAGGAAAGTGTTCCCAGGAAGTGCAAGACTAACTCCAGGCCCTAGGATTCCCTGACCAAGGCAACCCTAAACTAACACTTGAGCCCAGGCCTGCATCTTGGGCAGGTGGGAGCTGGGCCTCAGGGATGGCTTAGTCACCTGATGGGCCAGCAGTTGCCAGGTGAATCCTGGATTATCATTTGGTAGGAGGGCATGCTGTTGTGCAGATTCTAGAACCTAGAGGGGTCGCTGGGGCAGCCTGAGCGATGGGGCAGCTCGAGGCCAACCAGGCATATCCATGCCCTTCCACACCCCTGCCTTCTCGCCTCCTACCTGCATGATAATGGCCTAGGTGGAGCCATCTGGGTCTCATTTCTCCATTTGTGAAGTGGGGGTGATTTGTTGTGGAGCCATGAGTGTCGACCAAGCACAGCTACCAAATCCTGCCCACCACAGCTGCCTTCTCCCATGCTGCCCTTGCCTGTCCCACACTACTTACTAGCTCACATTATTTTATGTCTGGCCCTTGCCACTCTGTCCCTTCCCACTGGAGACTGGCAGAGGTTTGAGACTAAGGGATCAGTCTTCTATGTGACTCCTTTGAAGACAAACACATTTGGTATCCAAGTTCCAGTCAGTTTTGTAAAGATAAAATATTAATTATTTTGGGGAAATAAAAGTCAGAAACACAGATATGTACCACAATGCTGTTTAGGACACAGTGGGTTGGAGTACCCTAAATACATCCTCCTGAAGGATGACAGAGCTCTACATTTACAGACATCTCCATAACACAGTGTCAGGGAGAGAAAGAAACAAACTGTAAGGAGAGGTATGGGCAAGTGACCCTGGGGGTTTACACAAGCGAATTCTCACTACTCCAAACATGGCTACCTAATTGTAGTATTGGCAAGAACACCTAAGAGTCTGGGAGAAACATCCAGCATGTTGGGCTCCATTTCAGGCCTTCATCATGAGAACCTACTTTTTTCTTTTTCTTTTTTCTTTCTTTCTTTTTGTCTTTTTTTTGTTTGTTTGTTTGTTTTTTTGTTTGTTTTCTTGTTTTTTGAGACAGGTTTCTCTGTAGCTTTGGAGCCTGTCTAGAACTCACTTTGTAGACCAGGCTGGTCTCGAACTCACAGAGATCCGCCTGCCTCTGCCTCCCGGAGTGCTGGGATTAAAGGCGTGCACCACCTGGCTAGAATCCACATTTGAATTCCCTGGTGACAATTCATGTGCAGTTATAGTCTAAGAGGTGATGAAGTAGGGTCCTGTCGGGAAAGTTGTACCGGCCTGAAGTCTTAGAACTCAGGAGCCTGAGGCAGGAGGAAGGTGAATTCAAAGGCCAGCCTAGAAATTCTTGTATATTTCTGAATTAGCATTTTAAAAATGATTACATTTATTTAGTGTGTTGTGTGTTGTGTTGTGTGTGTGTGTGTGTGTGTGTGTGTGTGTGTGTGTGAAGAGAGAGAGAGAGGTGGGGGCAATTTGCAGGAGTCTGCTTTCCCTTTCTAACATGTAGTCCTGGGGACTGAACTCAGATCCTCAGGCCTGGAGGTACCTCTGCCCTCAGAGCCATCTTGTCAGCCCTGGATTGGCATTTCTTATAATCACACATAATAAAAAGCCGTAAAGATGATAAGAGGCTTAAGAAATGTGATACTGAAAACTAGTTCCTAGGAGAAAAGAAAAGAAAGGCTTTCCTGACTTTGGGCTTGGTGGTTATTTCTCAGACAGGATACCAAAAACTGCAGGCAGCAGGGGCTGGCTCAGTGGCTAAGAGCACTGGTTATTCTTTCAGAGGACCTGGGTATGATTCCCAGCATCCACATGTTGGCTCACAGCTGTCTATAACTCTAGTCCCAGAGGATCAGATGCCTGCTTTTGGCCTCCGTGGGCATTGCAGGCATGTGGTGCACAGTCTTGCATACAGGTAAAACACCACCCTTACTCATTTAAAAAAAAATGCAGGTAACAAGAGCAGAAACAGCCAAGTGAAATTACATCAAAATTTAAAGTTTGTGCATCAACTGGCACGGAATTAATTTTTATCAACCTAGAGACATGGATAAAGAAATAAGAATAATTTTTACATTAAAGAATGAAGCCTAGCGGTCGTGGCTTCCCAGAACTTGAGGAGCAGAAGCAGGTGCGTTTCTATCAGTTCGAGGCCAGCCTGATCCATAGAGTGAGTTCCAGGACAGTCAAGGCTACACAGAGAAACTCTGTCTCAAAAAAACAAACAAACAAATTTAAAAATGGGGGTTGGGGATTTAGCTCAGTGCTAGAGTGCTTGCCTAGCAAGTGCAAGGCCCTGGGTTCGATCCTCAGCTCAAAAAAAAAAAAAAAATTAAAAATGAAAAGATGTTGTGTGTGTGTGTGTGTGTGTGTGTGTAAAAGTTTGTGCATGCATGCAGGACACAACCAACAGAGTAAAAGGCAATTTACAGAGTGAAGAAAATATGTATGAATCTAGCTGATAAGGGGTTGATACCTAAAATTTATAAAGAATATCCTCCTAATACCAACCTAAACAACTTAATTAGAACATGGCAAAGAACTTGCATAGTTTGCCAAAGATCACACACAAATAGCATGCATATGAAAAGATCATTAGTCATTACGGAAGCATAAATAAAAGCCTCTCTGAGACACTAACACATCCATTAGGGTGGCTATTATCAACAATGACTGCCAGAAAATAAACTTCCATAAGGATGTGGAGACATGGGGCCCTTGAGCAGTGTGTGGTGCCTCAAAAAACTTGAGAATAGAATTAGCATAAGGTCCAGCAAAAGAGCTGAAATCAAGGCCTGGATGGGAAGTTCAAGTCACCCATGTTCATAGCAGCTTTATTCACTATAGTCAAGGATGGAAGCAATACAGGGTCTATGGACAGATAAATAGATGAGCAAAAATGTATATGTATGTATGTATGTGTATATATATATGTATATATACAGTGGAATGCCATTCAGCTTGAAGAAGGAAGAGAACCATGCTACATGTCTACAGTGTGGAGAAACCTTGAGGACATTTTTGCTAAGTGAAATGCACCATTCACAAGAGACTGCAACTTCAATCAGAGGAATGGTTAAAATCAGAGAGAGAAAGTAGAAAGGCTGTCACCAGGAGCTGGAGAGAGGGGCTGGGGAGTTGTTTAGGGGGTAGAGATTCTGCTTTGCAAGATCAGTTGTATAATAGTATGTGTACATTCAATACCACTTCAGAACTGAAGAAATGATGGAGACAGTGAAAAACTGTCTGCAAAGAGACACCAAGGCCACAGGGAAATCAAGAGACAAGGCAGCAGGGGCATGCTGGCTGTAGATGTGCTGGAAGGAGGGGATAACTGAGAGGATGTGTGTGGCTAGGCCAGACCTGAGGCTGGATCCTGGCTGTGGAAGCTTGTATGGCCTTGTATGACCTTGTGCTGTGAAAGCTGATAGGTCAATACCCCAGAAAGCTTTAAAGTAGGGGATGAGCTTCCCCTGTAGCTGCCAGGAAGTCCTCATCTGTCTGAATTTTCAAGCTCATCACCACCAGAACCTCCCTAATTAAAACCATGTCCCAACATACGCACATCCCCATCCTGGAAAGGGTCCCAAGGGCAGCCTGGCTGGTTCCCCATCCAGGCCGCCACGCATCTGGAACTTGGAAGTCTCTGCAAAGCTTAAGAGGCAGATTCCCAGGCCAAGTACAGCTCAGGTCCCAAGAGATGTCCTATAGTTGAGAGACATGGTTTTCACACACAGCTATACATGACCTCAGAACACAGAACTCCCTTGGGATTGTTCCAGGCCTGGGGACCAGAGTTCTCAGATTTCCAGATTCAGGGAACAAACTGCACTTTCAGACATGATGTCTCCCACAGCCAAGTCAGGGAGCCCCAGGACAAAGCAGTCTCAGGGGCAGGGGTTTAGAGTGGAGACCTGTAGCAGCTGTGGCTTCCAGAGACCTTCTAAAGATTTCCAGAAGAGCTGTAAAAAACCTCCTTGTCCCAGGCTGTCATCTAAAAAGACCCATGTGCTCTGGCGAAGGGACTGGAATCAGATCTCCTGAGTCCCAGGACCTGAGTCTCAGGCCAGGCCTCCTCAGGCTCCTCTCCATAGCTCTTTATCTTGGGTGTTGCCGAAGCCCGAGGTATGGTAGAAAGCTAGACGCATTCCAGGCCCCCAATACCAGCCCACACCTGGAAGCCACCAGCACAGGATCTCAGTGAGGGCAAGTTGCAACTCTCACCTCACCAGTGTTTTTCAGTGTGGCTCCCACTGACCCTCTCATGTCTTCCCCTGCCCCCTTTCCCTTGCTCGGCTTGGAAGTCCACCAGAACTCATCATCAGAACCCAAACTCACCCAGTGTTAGTCCTCACTGCCCCAGTTCCTTGCTCCTGGTCTCTGCTGATCAGCTATGCATCTGACCTCAAGACCAAAGGACAGGATCATGGTCCCCACTTTTTACATACAAGCTACATGCCTATTTCAAAAGCAGAAGAGCCCCTACCTACCTTGGGTTCCCAGCCCTATGACCAGCTACCCTCCTAAATTTGTTAACTGAGAAAACAAATGCATTTCTCTACCTGTCTCTGTTGTTTATTCTGGTACCTTCCCCAAAGCTTTGACGATAAAAGGCTAACTAGTAGATGTTTACTTGTGTTCACATTTCCACGTCACAGATAAGGCACCCGAGAATGTGTAGTGATGGCCTGTGGCCTCGCAGATGTAGCAAGTGATGCAAACTGCAGTGAGATCTATCCAGCTTAACTGGCTGCAGAGCCAAGGCTCACTATGCTGCACCTCATGTATACCTTGCAATGCACCACAGCAGCTGCGATGTGGGACCAGATGAGCCACCTGCTGGGATTTCTCACTGCTCCGAGATCACGTGGGCCTGTTTTGAATGAGATGTCTGTCTACCATACGTCTTGGGCATTTGAATACCTGATCCTCGGTTGGTGGGAATATTAGGAAAGATTAGGAGGTGTGGTCTCAGTGGAGGAAGTGTCACTAGGGCTGGGCTCTAAAGTTTCTAGTTAGTGAGTTCTCAGCCTCCTGCTCGCGGATCTAGATTTGAGCTCCCAGCTGCTGCTCAAGCTGCCCAATACCATTCCTTTGTTCCACCACTATAAATTCTAATACCCCAGAAACATAAGCCCAGTTAAATTCATAACTTCAACTTATAAGTTGCTTTGGTCACGGTGTTTTACCACAAACAATAGAAAAGTAACTAATACAGAAGTGAAGGATAACATTCCTGAGCTGAAGTGGAGGGACGACAGAGCCTGGGGTCATCCAAAGGAGGTTTGACCCTGACAACCAATTCTTCTGGCCTCAGGATAGAAAAGAGTTCAATTAAAAAAATTAATCCTCTGTCAGCCACGTGCCCTTCCCAGACCTTCTCATCCTGCTCAGCTTGGTAATGGCTCAGGGGACAGTCCCAGGCTGGAAGAACCCTTTAGATGCTTCTGGAACATGAGATATACTAGACAAGCCATATATACTACCTCTGTCTCCCAGTTCACCCCAAGAAACTTTCTAACCTCTGTTTTACATTCAAATCAAGGTACAACAAACATTACTAGGTGAGAATTCAAGATCAGCCAGCTATGTGCATACAAACGAAGCTATTAAACACTATGCAACATTGCTCCCAATTCTTTCCTGAAAAATCCCGAGAGCAAAAGTCCCCACTCACCCTATCATAGCATCAAGGGATCAGAAATGAGTAACTATGTCCGGTAATTCCTGTGAGAGAGCTAACCCATGTGCACCGTGAGCAGCATCACAAAAATGTCCTTGCCCTTTGCCCTAAGTATTCATTCTGGGTGGAGAATAAGCTCTGGGGAGAGGGGGAAAGAACAGTGATGCTAAAAAGGCCGAAAAGAAGTTATTTCCACTGTCTTCCATGGAAGCTGAGTTCCAAAAACATCTAGCTCCAAAACATCTAGAAACAATTGAGCTTCAGAGAACAAAGGCTCTGTGAGGTAGGTTTGCTACTGTGGCAAAAACCACACAGATCTTTAAAATGATGGTTATATCAGGCATAGAGGCAGACACAGGCATAAGAAATGTAAGGGAAAAAAAGGCAAAATGTAAGAATAGAACATTTATTATAATTTCAGAAACACTGCCTCACCTGTGCCTTATTCCACATCTGTGTCGCAATGAGCATTTTATGTGTCATTCCCTAGTCACTGCCCACCTTTCTTCAAGACAGGGTCTCCCACTGGCTTGGAACTAGCAAGGCAGGCTAGACTGCCCAGCCAGTAAGCCCCACGCTCCACCTGTCCCCACCTCCCCGGCACTGGGGTTACAAACATGCCACCATGCCCAGTGTTTCTTCACACGGGTTCTAGGGAAAGAACCCAGCTCTTCAGTGCCTTGCAAGCACTTTCCTGACTGAGCTCTCTCTCCAGTCCCATGTTTTCCTTTCATTTAAAGATTTTCTTTTTTCTTTTTCTTTTCTTTCTTTTTTTTTTTGAGGCTGGTCTTGAACTTGCTAGGTAGCCAAGGATGACTAATTCTCTCACCTCTACCTCCCACATGCTGGGATTACAGGTGTGTGTCTGTAATCTCAATTAATTTTTGACTAGGAGGTTCATACAAGTAATAATTCATGCAGACAGCACATTAAAGTGTACAGACAGACCTAAGGCAATTTGCAATTCCCAGGAAGCCAAAACCAATTCAGAATGTGGGTTTGTCCACTGACAAAACTCAGACAGGAACACAGGGAAGTTAATTCCATAGCTACGTGGCTCTTTTTTCTCCAGCAAGGTTGTTAAAGCAAAGGCTAAAAACTGAAACCCCATAGCAGATAGTTGACACCATTTCAGAGCTTCTTAGGCAGCACCCTCTTGTCAACTCCGGCTCAAGTCTCTGACTTGACAGAGTGAAGCAGCAGTTAAATTGGTGAGGAAAAGGCATCCATCAGGGACTGGGAGAGAGCAGCCATGTGAAAGCAAACCCCAAATGCTGTTTACCTGCTCACCTGCCGGGATGTGGGTGGGCTTCTACGCCGGGAGCTTTAAGCTGCTCAGGGCCTGGAGCAGGTGCCTTGGAGCCTTGGCAGTAAATGCCATGTGGAAGAGGCTGTGATGGCCCCTCAGCCTACAATCCAGTCTTCCCGTCAGAGGGTGGGGAATGCAAGCTACAGCAGCTCAGACTTGATTCTAGAATGGGAGCCAGCAAGGGCTGGGTGGGGCGGGGCCGTGTGGCCTCAGCCTGTCTTGGAGTGTAGAGTAGGAGGAAGCCTCAGACACAGCCAAGGCAAGGGACAGCCTTGAGCGTGAGCATGGGGGTGTCCTTAGAATCCAAACCCTAGTGTTTATGTATAGTGGACTGGTTTTTAGGAACAATTCCTGGTCCTCTCCAAAACACTTGGGACTCAAGACAAGATTCTCTCATTATAAAACTGAATATAGCTAATGGTGGCTAGGTGAGTTTGTTGGGGCCTCAATTGCTTAGGACCTAGTCAACCTATCTATAGACAGGAACCTGAGCTCTGGATGGTGTGTTTACCCAAGAATCCACAGGTGGTAACTGAGGTCTAACCACAGAGCTGGAGACAGCCCTCATGGAAACCTCTGGAGTCCAGGAGCCACACCTGCAGGGAGCACTTTGCTCTCCTGGTGATGGTGACTAGGCTGAGTGGCCCTGTGTGGCAGGGACAGCACCTCTTTCTTTGCTAGCTTCAAAGTTGCTATGTAACTCAAGCTGGTAGAGGGTTTTGTTTTGTTTTGTTTTTCGAGACAGGGTTTCTCTGTAGCTTTGGAGCCTGTCCTGGAACTAGCTTTGTAGCCCAGGCTGGCCTCGAACTCACAGAGATCCACCTGCCTCTGCCTCCTGAGTGCTGGGATTACAGGCGTGCGCCACCACTGCGCGGCTTGGTCCTCGAGTTTTGCTTTGGAGTGCTATGATTATAGGTGTGTGCCACATTTGCCTCATTTTATGACTCTATTTGGAAGTTAGGGATGGTTATCCCCATCTTTCAAAGGATCCTTCAGTTCCTCTACCACTAGACATCACAATGGTGGTGCTGCTGAGCTGAAAGCATCAAGTTATCAACAAGGGAGGTAGCCATGCTTTCCTCAACATGAACACAGAATCTCTCAGTAAGGGCCACTCAATTAACATCTGACTCCACAAAGCTTAGTCTGGGAATGCTGGCCTGGACGGACACAGGGTTTGCCCTATTCTAAATGCTAATGAGCAGTGTTGTTCAAGAAATGCTTTCTTAATTAGATTGTGAAAACTGGACAATATGCCCACACTGGAATGTACCCAGCTACTTCCCCACCCCCACACCCCCTTGCAGTGGCTACACCCTGTAGGCCCTGCACAAAAGCCCTGCCAAGGCGTTCGTTCTGTCATGCAGAAGAGATAGAGATGTGTCTCTTGAACTGGTGTGGTACCCTTTTCTCCGAGTGTCCCATTTCTAGGCTGCAGTTCAGGATGGAGGTGCTATCAGGTCTTCCAGAGCCTGGACCACCCCCCTCAGGACAGTCACACCCTTGTTACCACAGTCACAAAAGTTAGTGGAGTCCACTGCCCAATGCTTTCCCAAGGGTTTGCCACATGGTCTCTAGCAGGTGTTTCTCAAGGATTCATAGGTAAAGTTGGCTTTCTCTAGTTACACTATCTCTGACAGCACCAGTCCCTGAAGCCTACAGCAAACACAGTACTTGTCTGTACTCCCATGTCCTGACTACACACATTACTATAGACTTTCAAAGGGAGCGTATGAAATTCTTCCTATCCCTTATCAAAAGCAACTCTTGGGCTGGCAAGATGGTTCAGCCAGTTCAACCTGCTGCCAAGCCCGACAATCTAAATTTGATTCAAAGGTCTGCATGATAGAGAACTGACTACTAGTTGTCTCTTTAATGCACACACCTACACATATTATGCACATGCCTATATATGCCCACAAAACAAAGACCAACAAATGAAACCTCTTATTCCAACATTTTTGCTCATAGAAGGGGCTAAGTCTGCTGGGTGAGTCTGTGGTTTGCAAAGATGATATCCAGGAAGGGGCCAGAAACAGGGATTTTGGATTCTGACTGTACAGTGGAGCTGAACTGAAGACAGCCCTTCAGCAAGCTCAAAGTGAATGCCTATCTGCCTCTTTTCTAAAACTGTAACTTCCAAATTCAACTAGTATTTGTTTTACTTTGAACAAGCACCAATCACAGGTAGTGAGGTATAGGTCTGATCACTTATAGCAGACTCATGAATACTCAAAAGCGAGGTTCTTGAGTGGATACCAGGAGTCTATACAGAGAAGTCCTATGTCCGAATGGGTTAAGAGTCATGACAAGTCTCTTTATTGGCTGCCTAACCTGCCTCAGCAGGACTTCCTGGTTTTTCCTACAAGTTCCCAAGCTGTGCCTTTTTGACCTGAGGAAATCAGACATGGCCCCTAATTTTCTTCTGAGACTCAATGTTTCATTACTCTGCTCACTGTCCTCAGTGGGAGACTACACATTATCAACATTCTCCTCTAACCTGGGGACAGAACACAGACCCAGAATAGACCTGGTGCTCATTACTCTCAGTGGCCAACATTTCCAGTGCGGGCTTTTCAAGCTTTCCAACAAAAAGCTCTGGCTTGTGCTGGTTCAAATAGACAACCAGTTAATACTGTTGCTTTCAGTTCACTAGAACTCAGGTCCCCAAATAAAAAAGTTAAGTGTTCAGAGTCACACTAGTGATCTGCTTTCCAACAGTATTTTTTGGACAAACTTTCATGAAGTTATTAAGACACGTGTACAGTATTTCATATGTAAATGAACAAATGGATGACTCATGCAAACATGGCATTTCTACTCTGAACAGAAAACAGGATTAAGGAATTAACAGATCCTGAAAGCTGGGTAGATGAAAAAAACAAAACAAAAAAACCAAACAAAAAAATACCCTCAGTATTTCCAGCTCTCAAGAAAGGCTGGGAGCTGGGAGCACCCGGCATCCTGGACACCAGCCCTCTCCCTGTGAGGCAGGGAACCCAGAGTACATTCCCAGCTCTAGTAGCTGTCCTGCAAGCAATACATTTACACAAACTAAAAAGAGCAACATTCCAGGGACAGTCCAATTTGAACCCCCTCCCCACAGGAATGCTATTCTTGGCAAGAGATCTTCCAAAGGAAGCAACATCTGCAAAGCCCCTGCCCTGTGAGGTCAGGGGAAAGCTGAGGCAGCTGAGCAGCTCTGCGCCCGCCCGCTCTTAGATCCAAGTATCAGGGGATTTACAGAGGGTAAGAGTAAACCTACCTCCTTTTCTCAGTTTCCTAACAGCCTCTGCCAGGCCTAACAAGGTTTAGGTAGTTTGCTATTTACCTACTTGCTCAACCCCCTGAGCAGTGGTGGTATCCTTAAACAAACAATTCCGCTTCACTCATTTGCTACAAACTTGTTAGTTTTGTTTTTCTCTGTATAGCCCTGGCTGTCCCCCAACTCAGGGATTCATCTGCCCCTGCCTCCCAGGTGCTGGGATTAAAGGTGTGCAATACCACCTCCTGACAAAACTTAATTTAATGCCTGACTCAGAATGGTATACTGCAAAGCTGGGAACTGCTCCATGCCTGCAATTCCAGCAGAAACAGGCTAGCTTGGAGTCACTGAGTTCTGAGCCAGCCAGCACTAGAGACCCTATTCTCAAAAAATAAAGTTATGTGTAACCACTCCCAGTTGTGATTCTTACCAGATGAGAGATACAGAAAGTTTAGTCAACTTAGGTGGCTGAGCAGAGAAATTCAACTTTTACTTTATTATTCACCAAGACCAACAGAGAGTTTGGGTATCCCCAGGTTCAATGTGCTTTAGGGCTGCCTTAAAGATTAGGTCTTCCCATACAGCTGGCCAGGAAGAGGAACTTCTAATTATGGCTTGAACAGTTCTGAAATTAGGCCACTTCTGGCCAAAAAGATGGCAGTCCTTCCTTACATACCCACTCCTCAAGGCAAATCTGCAACCTGGCCAAGATGTATGTGTACTGCAGACATTCTCCTCTAGGACATCCATGTCTCTATGCAGGGCTTACATGACTATCTCCAGGGGTAGGTTAGTATGTGGTTACATCTGTGCTTAGTGACTCCTATTCACCAGACTCAAAATCTCAGGAGCCACTTAAGCAAGCACTGTGAAACCAGACTCATCTGGGAATCATGTATGCCAAATTTAATATTTTAAGACCTCAGAGTAGCAAAGATCTGAGGGGAAGGGACAGCATCCATTTTCAATATCCAAGAGGAAGAGGGGTTATATTCACATGGTTGAAGAGCTCATGTTTTATCTCCACAACAAAGAATCAAGACAGGCTTAAGAAACCACCAGAACCAAGATGTCAACATAGGTACCAAGAAATAACATTTAGTTACTGTTCAACTTGGGTTCAAACTTTTCTCCTGAATTTTCATCCCCAGAAAAAGACACACCGATGCTGGCCACCTTGAAAACTAGTTTTATATATCCAGGAGGGTTCACAGGCAGAACTGAGCCACACTGCAACCAGCATGGCTGCACTTTAGCTTGCCTCCCTCCATCTCACAAAGCAACATTGTATAAAACTGTATTTACAGGAAAACAATGAAAATTAAAGAGTGTATACAAAAGTCGACAAGAGCCAGAATGTAGGGATGGCTTTGGGAATAAGGAATACTGTGTTCCACACTGAAGCACAGGGCCGCCACACATTACGTTGGAGGAGTAGTGCCAATTGTAGGGAGAACCAGTCGTTCCAAAGGAAGAGTTGAGGGTGCAGAGCTATCGGCTTTAACATTGCAGTCTTAATTACCACACCACCTTTCTCCTGCCGTGTGGCAGAAGCCAGACAAAGTGACGAGAACAGAAGAGGGACCGTCTGGCAAGCCCCCATAGAGATGGGCTCAGAAAGCATAACGTGTCCGAATATCCTCAAGCTTCTTGGACACTTCAGGTGGGGTTCGGTCCAGCTCTTCAGACACATTCTTCTGCTTGTTGGGCTCCATGGAGTTGAACTGCTCACAAAGGTCTCCATCAATCACATTCTAAGACATGAAGAGTCAGAGGAGGACCAAGTTAAGATGACCAAAGAAAAAGGCACATACTAGGAAAATACTCAAGACCACCCCCAAGCAGCCATCATTTCGACTGACAAAACCCAGTGCAGCTTTGTCTCTGGCTATGGCCTGCCTTCTAAGACGAAGGTTTATCACCAACCACATGCCCTTCCCTCAACCCATTCCACTATACTCTTCCACTTAGGGCAGTTGACCTTTTTTTTTGTTTGTTTGTTTTTCGAGACAGGGTTTCTCTGTAGCTTTGGAGGCTGTCCTGGAACTCACTTTGTAGACCAGGCTGACCTCGAACTCAGAGATCCACCTGCCTCTGCCTCCTGAGTGCTGGGATTACAGGCAAGCGCCACCATTGCCTGGCTTTTTTTTTTTTTTTTTAAAGGATATATTATATAAAAATTCCCAGATTAGTCTGAACTCATTCATGACCCCACTACCTCAGCCTTCCAAGTGCTGGGATTATAGGATGTACCACCACATTGAGCTAGAACTATCTGATTTTTAAGAAATAGAGGCCAACAGAAAAGACCAATGAATGGGTTTAGGATTCCTTTTCCAACTTACCTTAACAGGGAAATAATAAGAACGAAAGCTGAGGTGGTCCCGTCCACAAAGAGGGGGATGCTCAGATCGCAGGTGCATCTCAACATGCTGGAAGAAGTCATGGTCCTAATGAAGAAACAGAAACTATTTCTGAGAAAGAAGTGATTTCAACTGCTGGACTATGTTTTCCAAAACAAAGTACAGACAAGTCATCAAGCTTTCAAGAGCCAGGGTCTCACTCTACAGGCCAGTCTGGCCTTCAACTTGAAATCCTCGAGTCCATAATCCTACTGAGTGTTGGGATTATGTGCTGCCATGCCTAATTCCAAACCATTGATTCTTGCCACGCAAACATGTCCCATAGGACACTGATCTCAGTCTATCATTCCTAGTTTGTAGACTGCTGCTTTGAGGCTTTGGGCCTAGAATATAACCCACATCATGGCGTAAAAGCCCTTCCTCAAATAACTTAAGATTCTGTTTTCTAGGCATATTAACTGTTATCTTATATGATTTTCAGAACACTACTAATTATAAGTAAAGGCTTACTATCCTAGGCAGACTCAACACCAAGAAAGAATCTGAGGAGAACAGGTAAGGCAATGGGGGAACTCAACCTCATGAGATGTGAAAGGGACAAGGATGCCGATCCCTCCAGATAACGTGGTATAGACAAGTGACTCTGAGCCTCCAGGGATCAGTGTGGTCTTCTGCAATGACAGCACCGTTTCACCAACATGGTAGTTCATGATGACCTCAGCCTGCAAATCAAAAACAGTTTGGTAACTCTGTCCCCCAATTCTGTTCAGTATTCCTAAAAGCCTCCAAGCACATCACACACCTCTCCCCTTGTAGTGATAGAGATGGAACCCTGGGCCTCATGAATGAAATGTCAGGCAAGCACTCTACCAACTGAACCACACCCTAGCACTATTTGCCAGCTTTTAAAATCCAAAACTTATGGAAATCTAAAGAAACTTTAAAAATTTTTCATCACTCAAGCATTGTGTTCCAAAAGCATGCAGGGTTTTGGTTATTTCTAATAATCAATTACTACCTAAAAACCATTTTACACAAGCACACTAGTACATGTGTGCCTGTAACCTCAGCATTCAGGTGGCTAAGGCTGGGTTATACAGCACATTTCATGGTAATTGGACACTGGGATTTCTTAAAAAAAAAAAAAAAAAAAAAAAAACAAACAAACAAACAAAAAACAGAAAATCATTAAAACTACCACCATTTTAGGTTTAAACATCTCCCTTTTTTCCTTTTTTTAGAGACAGGCCCTCAATGACCCAGAATTCACAATCCTGCCTTAGTAAGTAACCCAGGTACTAGAATAAACAGAATTGTTTTTTTATAAATCAAGATGTTCAGTAAAGACATACATGCTAGGGCTGAAGAAATGGCTCAGTGGTTAAGAGCATGCACTGCACTTCCTGAGGATTGGAGTTCAGTTCCCAGCACATCAGGATTCTCACAAATGCCTCTAACTACAGTTCCATCCATGGGGATCTGACTCTTCTGGCCTCTACAGCCACCTGCATTTATGTGCATATACCTATAACACACACACACAACTGAAACTAATAAAACTGAATCTCAAGTAGAATAATTTGCTTATAAAGATGGGATGGGTGATATAATCACCTTATGAAAATTGTAACATCCATGCATTACAGGTGAAGGAGCACAGAAAAGGTATTGGGTTTGCTTTTCTCTTGGGCCCATTCTGCAAGCTTACCTTCTGTGAAGCCCCATTGAGCAAGCCCCGGTCCCACAGGGCTTTGTTTCCAGTGGGATCTTCATCGACCTCATCGTTGGTGTTAGGTGGAAGCCTCACCTATGAAGAAGTGACACAACCTTAGACTGGGTCCTGTGCAAGCTTACCTGGCTCACCAAGCCAGTATTATGTTTGCCCTGGGTCTTAGCAAGCAACCTACAGAGGCTTAAGCCTGTCTTCTGCTGTTTAAGTGATGAGAAACCAGAGTACAAGCCACAAACAAGGGTTCAACACTGCTAAGAGCAAAAACAAGACCACAAAACGTGTGAGAAATCAAGCTGGCTGAAAACCACATATAAAAAGTTTGGTAAAAAGTGAAAATTAAATTTAGCTCAAACTAAACTCATCTTTATTTATTTATGAGACAGGGTCTCACTATGTGGGCTGTGGATGACCTCAAAACCATAGGGATCTGTCTGCCTCTGCCTCTTGCTCATTGGATCAAAGGTGTGTGCCACTGCACCTTGCTTGAATTCATCATTATTGAGCCATGTCCTAAGCAGAGGATGAAAGTGAACCAGAGCATGAGGGTTTCCTAGAGAGGCAGGACAGCTTTAACATAAAGATTTTCTTAGGGTTTGGACCTGAATAGAGCTGAATTTTATACCCATACTCAACTTTCCATATTAGAGAATATAACCTTCCCGCCTCTGTTTAACCACACCAAAAACTGAGCCAGCTTTCGCACATGTCATGGTCACCAAAAGAACCAATACCAACTCACCACACAAATGTTGCCAAACTTGTCTGCCCCAGCCACAGTGTCATAGTCAAGAAGGCTGGCAGTAGTGACCCATCTGGGGTAGGTGTCATCAGCAAAGATAATAAGCTGGTTCTCATTACGCTTGTAGCGAACCCAGATGAAACTTTCTTGAACATCAGACACAATTACTCTGTGCCCAATAGTCTGGATCCCAGATATGTAATTGGCAATATGCTAGGAAAACAAACAAAGATAGCAATTAGTATAATCCTTGAATTTAGAATCTATAATCCAAAACTTAAAAGTCCAGTTTTCCCTGACTACAATATACAGTCTGCATACATCAAACAGCATAAGGTGAGATAGATATTTTTGGGGTGGTGATGGAAACAGGGTCCTGGGGTTTAAGCACTGGGCCATATGCATGTTGGGCATGTGTTCTACCACTCAGTCACACCCCCATCAGTCCTTGTTTGGCTTTAGAAATGTTTAACTGTGTATGTGCACGTGCATATGCACATGTGGAGGTCAGAGGGTGACAATCAGTAATCAGCTCTCTCCTCTTTCTATGTTAGTCCCAGGAATCAGTAATCAGCTCTCTCCCCTTTCTACGTTAGTCCCAGGAATCAGTAATCAGCTCTCTCCTCTTTCTATGTTAGTCCCAGGAATCAGTAGTAGTCAGCTCTCTCCCCTTTCTATGTCAGTCCCAGGAATCAGTAATCAGCTCTCTCCTCTTTCTATGTTAGTCCCAGGAATCAGAAATCAGCTCTCTCCCCTTTCTATGTTAGTCCCAGGAATCAGTAATCAGCTCTCTCTCTTTCTGTGTTAGTCCCAGGAATCCAACACAACTGGTCAAGCTTAGTGGCAAGTGCCTTAACCTGCTGATCCATTTTGAGATCCACGTAGCTCAGGCTGGCCTTGAACTTACGATTCTTGTGACTCAGCTTCCCTAGTGCTTGGATAACAGTAATTCACCATAACACCCAGTAGAAATAGTTAAGTTCCTTGCAATAGTTAAGAGTCAAGAAATAAGATCATTTGCTGCCTTTTTCAAGACACTTCTAGGGTTGGGGATTTAGCCCAGTGGTAGAGCGCTTGCCTAGCAAGCACAAGGCCCTGGGTTCGATCCTCAGATTAAAAAAAAAAGACACTTCTAATAAAATAATATTTTTAAGAATTGGTGCCATCATCCTGTCCCCCAACAGTGCATTTACCTTGTTCTCACACTTTCGAAGTAACTTCTTTTTCCCCAGATCATAGACTCGTAAAAGCTTCCCCACTCCAATCAACACCCTCCCCTGGAACGGGGCAATAGCAGCAGGGACCTCTTCCACAGGAGTCTATGAAAGGAAAAAGAATGTCATGGCAGTTTTCAGAAAGAACATACAGCCAACTACACACTCACCTGATCCTCGACACAGAACTGTTTCTCTAAGCGTCAATCAAGCAGACAGCAAATGACACTGACTTTGCTCACTGCAGATGTAGCAGTCAGTCCCCATGAAACAGCGCATTTGAGTAAAGAGATACCACACAATACATTTCACCCAGCAACAAAGTGAGGCATTGCCACTGCCTGGTGAGTGCTGCTCAGAGAGGCCTGTACTAGTTTACCAACACCATGAACTAACGTGAAGTCTTAACATCAGAGAAGCAACTGACGTTTATGGAGGGACAAGAAAGGAATACTACTGAAGAGTGACATCTTAGTTTTAAGACAGAGATGTTTACCATAAAGGAATGTGGTATTTTCTATTCCCTAGAGGAAGCAGTTAGATTCAGGTACTGTTAGTATAGAGGACAGAACGTAAATACTACTTAAATAATAAAAACTTACATTTTAGAGTACATACTTCAGTGGTATTTAACGTATTCACACTGCACAGTTATCACCAGCATCATGTACAGAATGTTTATTGTTCCCCCAAACTGAAACTGTTCTATTAAAGAGTAACTTCCTGGAACCTGGTAATTCTTTAGCTGATTGATGAATTCTGGACATGAATTGCTTGCTGCCTGCTTAGTAACACAGTAAACAAGGGGCCAATTCACCATGTGTCTCTCATCATTGTGGGTGTTGAGAACCCAGGCTTCCTGTGCCAGGCACAGGAATATCACTCAAGCATAAAAGTTCTAGTATGTTCCACATGCTGCCCAAAGATGAATTATAGTCAACAAGTTACTGTCCAAAAGACCCAACTCAGCCTGGCATGGTAGTGTAATGGCAATACTCAGAAGGCAGAGAGGTAGGAAGATCTTTATGAGGTTAAGTCTACAAACAACCCACCCAACCCATGAACCAAAGACCTGACCCAAAAGTTTAACACAAAATGGGAGGATCCAGTAAGACAAAAGATCCAAGAGAATCAAAAGCTGGTTCTTGGCCAGGCGGTGGTGACACACACCTTTAATCCCAGCATTTGGGAGGCTGAGGCAGGCGGATCTCTGTGAGTCTGAGGCCAGCCTGATCTACACAGTGAATCCCTGTCACCAACCAACCAACCAACCAACCAACCAACCAACCAACCAATCTGGTTCTTACCTTGTGTAAAAACTCCAACTTTTCCCCATTGTTCACAAGTTTGTATGTATATACAAAGCCTCCTGCCACAGAACGAGGGCTCAATATCAAGTCCTTGGCCACACCCACCAGCACATACCAGTCTTCACCAGTGTTGGAGAACCTACACACTGCCACACTACAAACAGACAAAGGAAAAGCCAGGCATTAGTCAGAATCCCAAGAACTTCGATCATATCACCAACCCCTAGACTGACGTCACATCCTTACCTGAAGGCTGCCTCATTCTGTTCCAGCTGGACAAGGTCTAGTGTATTCCCCTGGATAGGGTTCATCACCCTAATCACAGAGGCCCACTGCCCATTGCCAGCCTTGGGAGCTCCAAAAATAGATTCAGGGAGGTTTTCATTGAGGAATGCTGCTGCCATTTCAGCAGCCAGCTCCCGCTCATCCTCTCCTGCTGCCTCCACCATTTCCTAAATCCAAAAAGCAAGAAGGTTAGAAATGAGAAGTAGTGGGGAAAAAAAAATCTGTCACCTAAAACCAAGATCCCCAAACAGAGAGTCAAGGAAGAGCCTTGAGCCAGCTCTACTGTTAGAGGCAATTGTGGCTTACAACCGGAGTTAGATTCCTGGCTTCTACAAAAGGTACAGAATACTACAGTCACATCTGCACTCTACCACTCAATACACAATTTAAAAAAAAAAAAGTCAAGGAAAAATGCACACATAAGGCATTTCTGAAAACTCAGAAATGAAAACCTGGTTTCCACAGAGCTTCTTGCTTTCCCTGGCCAAGACTACTTACCTCCTTTCTTTTAAACTAGATAGGGTTTCCACATGAGCTGGTGCTGTAGGGGAAATCTGAAAGCGGTGCTGTCTGGGCTCAAACCCAGGCATCATAAAACAGCATATTCTGTAGGCTCAAGAACTAGGGTGCAGTTCCACAGGAGGAACTAAATTCTGAAGACAATTATAGATATTTTAAATTTCAACTTTCCCAAACAATTTCATAGGCAGGCCTTTTAAAACTGCACCTCTGGAGGTCAAAGTAATTGATCACCTCTGCCATCTGCTGCTTTCTCTGAGCTTTTGTAGCCTCAGTGTAGGCATTGTGGTCTGTCTCGATGATGATGAGGTTGTTACTCTCGGGGTGGATGACAAATTTCCTGGGTGTGTACTGCAGTGGAAAGGCTACTTGATTGAAGACAGCACCAAGCTTCTCCAACGCCAGAATCCTACAGTGAGACAAAGGAGTAAAAACAGCAACTCATGAGATGAACCATGACCAGCCACAGCAAACACAATTGTTGACAACAATGACTTTAGGCCACATGAAGTAACAGTTCTCTAAGCTTAAAAGGCTATACAGAAGACAATTATCAGAAAGATTTTTCCTCTTCGGCAACACACTCCTACTTTTCACTGCAATTCTGTTTTCACCACTGAAAATACATTAACATTGTAAAAAATTTTATCGTTCCATAGTTAATACAATAGTATAAAGTTCAGGGGCCACGGAGACGATTCAGCTATTAAAGTGTTTGTATGAAACCATGAGGACCTAAATTATGCAACCCCAAATCCATGCAAAAACAGGGCACAGAAGTACATGCCTAGAATCCCTGTGCTAAGGAAAAAGAGACAGGAGGATAACTAGGGCTTGAGAGCAGCCAGTTTAGCCAACTGGCAAACTTGCTTCAGCAAGAGAGCCTGTCTCAAAAATATAAGGTGGAGAGTATTTGCCCCTTAGGAATCTTCGAGAGTGGGGACTAAAGTCTCATGTGATAGCCAACTTTATTCAGAGCATCAGACAATTTATACTGAGGGTTAAGAAGAGTCACAAGAGTAAGGTGTTCAATCACAAGGACAAGCCATATGTGGCAAAACCACGTTTTTTTCCAAAGAGGCATATGAATCACAACAGCTGAACAAGTTTTTGCCACATGTGGTTTGTCCTTGTGATTGAGTACCTTATTTATCATGTTTCATAAAATAAGATGGATGCTCTTCTGAACAAGAAACATCCCAGCTTTTGGCAATCCTTGACAATGCAAAAACCAACAAGCACCAAGACCTACACATTCTTTCTAGTAAGACACAGACATATACCCAAGTGGATGGGTAAAACAGGATGATAAAGGAAATGTATATCCCAAATAAAATTCTGGAAGCTATAAAGAGGTACGCTGCCAACTATAAATTAAACTCCAAACTTGAGAAAGGCTTACAAATTAGAAACAAACGAAGATCCTAGTCTTAAAGGACACAGCACAAGGAGAATGACTGGCGACTTTAATTGTCTGTAATGGCAAATGAAACGTGCTGCTCTAGCAACACAACCAAAAACGACATATTCATTCAGCTACGTTTTCACTGCAGCACTGTCAAACACAACATTGGTGGTAAGAGATGGCTCCAGCAGGTTAAGATTCCAGTTTTG
Organism: Onychomys torridus; assembly: GCF_903995425.1. Classification (NCBI taxonomy): domain Eukaryota; kingdom Metazoa; phylum Chordata; class Mammalia; order Rodentia; family Cricetidae; genus Onychomys; species Onychomys torridus. The sequence goes on from NC_050447.1 coordinate 38,693,328, forward strand.
TTTTTGAGACAGGGTTTCTCCATGTAGTTTTGGTGCCTGTCCTGGATCTTGCTCTGTAGACCAGGCTGGCTCTGCCTCCCAGTGCTGGATTTAAAGGCATGTACCAAAGCTGCCTGGCCAAGATTCCTTTTTATAAATTTATTTTTATTTTATGTGCATTGGTGTTTTGCCTGTATATGTTTATATAACTGGAGTCATAGTGAGCAGCCATGTGCTGGGAATTAAACCAGGGCTTCTGGAAGAACAGCCAGTGCTCTTGACTGCTGAGCCATCTCTCCAGCGCCTAGGCTGAAGTTCTTGCTGTACAAGCCTGACAAACCTGTGTTCAATTCCTAAAACCCATGGAAAGGGGACAGGGAGAGAAATGACGCCAACTCCAAAGGGCTGCCCTCTGACCTCCATGTGTGCTGTGCATTACATTCCATTCTCCCTCACACACCACACAGACCCAAAAAATGATGAGTAAAAATAAATTTAAAATAAAAATCAGGCTAGTGAGATGGCTCAGCACTTTAAGGTGCTTGCCAAAAACCACATAAGGGTAGGAGAGAGGACTTCACAAAGCTGCCTGTTGATCTCTGCAAGGCTCACCCTCATATAATGATCACAAAACAAAACCATTGAAAAAAAAGACTAGATAAATGAACTATGGTACATCTATCTAACAGAACTTCAAAATACTGAATAATTTCCAAGACATATTATTAAATGAGAAAAGCACAGAATAAAGCAATATACATCATATGCTTATTATGTGACCAGGAGGAGAAGGAATATAGGCTATACACAGACTCAAATATATTAAGATACACAATAACTAACATAGATGGCCACTTAGAGAGTACTTACATGCTTGGATGACATTGAATTTCTGATCTCTTACCCTCACAGGTAGAACTGGGATTAGAGGTAACATGAGCTACCACACACAGTTTAATCTCACTCTCCCCAAACTCTATTTCAGCTGGGCAGTGGTGGCACACGCCTTTAATCCCAGTACTAGGGATGCATAAGCAGGCTATCTCTGGGTTCCAGAACAGCCTGCCTGGTCTACAGAGCTAGTTCCAGGATTGACAGGGCTACACAGAGAAACCCTGACTGGAAAAACTAACAAATTAATTAATTAAAATTAAGATGTAATTCTGTAGATGAAAACACAGTAAGAAAAAATTAAGAGATTTGACATTTGACACTTGCTCTAAAACTAATCCAGTGACAGGACCATTTCACCAGGAAACAGAAATCTTTTTTTTTTTTGATGTATTTATTTATCATGTATACAGTGTTCTGTTTGCATGTATCCCTGCAGGCCAGAAGAGGGAGCCAGATCTTATTACAGATGGTTGTGAACCACCATGTGGTTGCTGGGAATTAAACTCAAGACCTCTGGAAGAATAGCCAATGTTCTCTAACCTTTGAGCCATCTCTCCAGCCCCGGAAACAGATATCTTAAAGTACAAGATTATATTGTTGTGCCAGGCAGTGGTAGTGAGTACCTTTAATCCCAGCACTGGGAGGCAGAGCCAGGTGGATCTCTGTGAGTTTGAGGCCGGCCTGGGGTACAGAGTTCCAGGACTGGTACCAAAACAGAAACAGAGAAACCCTGTCTCAAAAAACAAAAACAAAAAACAAAACAAAAAAGATTATATTGTTGTAAGTTTTAAAACTTGGCTCCAAAACAGTCTAAACAGAAGCTAAACGCCAAGCACTGAAACTTGGCTCACAGGTTCTGAAATCCTGAGCCAAGTCAGTCTCAGCTGCAACACCCTCTCCTGGTAAAGAGGTGGCTCCTAGCCATCGCTGTACAAACTCCTCCAACTCTCACAGAACCGCAGGCAGAGGCCTTGGCAGAAAGGCTTCCTGCTGGGCTCCAGAAGTAAGAATTTTCTCACCTCAAGGTGTTGGTGGAGATGGCGACAATGCCTTCAGGACACTGCTCTGAGGCGAAGCCTGACGCGAACTCCAGGGTCTCGTAGGATAGAGGGGTGAGATGGAACCGGGACTGGTAAGAGTAGCTCAACCACGAGCGGCTGGACATGGCCAAAACCTGGAGAGGAAAGAGCTCCAATCACACCGGGAAAGCTCAGACACAGATTGACCAAACATGTAAGCCTGACTCTGGTCTCTAATTTTAGAAGCCCACAAAGCTGCTTTAAGCAAAGGGAGCTCAAAGAAGAGACAGCATAAGGCCTATTGTATAGAAAAACAAAAACATCTAGTTACATCAATCACGACTCTCTGGAGTATAAATGAGATTCTATTACAAGGCTGATGGCTGTAGAGTTACAATAGCAAGCAATGGTAAGTCTACTACAAAGACTAGACCCCCCTTCCCTATTAGGTAGGGAGTCATAGTATCAACTATAATCCTGCCTTGAACAGAAAGAAGGTTTCCAGCTTTTCCCATCCCTGATAGCACAGCCTAAAGAAAAGAACTAATATTGAAACATCCTATAACCTTATGTCACAGTGCCATGCCATGGACTACCCTTTAGAAAATTCTAAAGAACCCTGGACAGCCAGACGGTGGTAGGGCACGCCTGTAATCTCAACACCTGGGAGGCAGAGCCAGGCAGATCTCTGTGAGTCCAAGCCAGCCTGGTCTACAGAGCAAGATCCAGGACAGGCACCAAAACTACATAGAGAAACCTTGTCTCAAAAAACAAAAAGAAAAACCAAACAAACGATCTATAAAGTGAGTTAGTCAGAAAGTTCACAGCGGCACCAATATCCAAACGTCTTATTACTTACAGCCTCCTGGCCTTGCATCCGGACTCGGAAGAGTTTCACAGGACGGGACCCCAGATATCTAGTTCGAGTGTCAGACAGGTCACCAGTGACAGGGATCTAGGACAGTTCTCAGTAGCACACCGTTCTAATTGAAAAGATATGAATAGGTAAAGCTCACTCATGATGGAAACTTTTTAACTATGAGATTTTCCCTTGGCTACATTAACAGATGACAGAAACAACATAAAACAAATCACAACACCCCAACAATCAGCAATTCATTCATTCTCTTAGTTACTAAGCATCTAAGTAAAAATCCATTTCTCACTATATATATATATATATATATATATATATATATATATATATATAGTGCATCCTGTACATTAAAACAAATTCATTTGTTAAATTCTTAGAAATTTAAAAACAGACTTACAGCTAAAAACCATGACCTACTACTGACTATGGTATCTCTTAATTTATGATGCAAACAGAACCTAACCCTGCAAGAAGGAAGCAATATAGTGGGGTCAAATAGACTATCTTCAAGGGGAACCTCTATCAAAACAAAACAAATAAAAATTAAAGAACTTAAGGGGTCCCCCTACCAAAAACAAACAAACAAACAAAACAAACCCAAAACCAACAATAAGAAAAGCCACTCACAACCAACAAAACCCTTATTTTATCAGTATCCCTTTATACTTTTATCAGTATCCCTATACACAACTAGGATGATTGTTATGGCCCTAACTTCTTATCTCCAAAGGATGTTTAGAGCAAAGGAATAAATCTCATTTTGTCTTACAGAGATTTTATTTCTAACATTTCCAGACATCATGTACTTCCTAATGGGAAGCAACAGAATGAACAGCAGCACTTTACTACTCTTTCCCGTACCCAAAATAGTTAGGAAAAATCAAAACACATTACTAAGTATAGTTGGTGTGGTGACATTTTGTGTATGATCTAACAAATTAAGCTTGCCTGAAGATCAGAGGGCAAAGGCAGCCACTAGTTAGCCACAGAGGCAAGGCAGTGGTGGCACGCACCTTTAATCCCAGCACTAGGGAGACAGAGACAGGAAGTAATATGGCTGGACAAGAAAGGAGCTCGGTCCTTTCAGCTGAGGAGTTGGTGAGGTGAGCGGTGGCTGTGGCTTGTTCCTTTCTTTCTGATCATTTACCCCAATATCTGGCTCCAGGGTTTTATTAAGACCAATTAGGATTTGTGCTACAAGGTGTAATGATTTACTGCTTTGGATTTACTCTCAAATACTCTAAGGAAAAGGGGGATGAAGGCCCATTCTATCAGTTTAATCTGTGTCTCCTGCCGAGCATTTCTAAAGGAGAAACTACAATTTAAAACTGTAAGGACGTATCTATGTAAACACTGATTAAGGAAATTAGAAGGACATAATGAGCACATCACTATTTTATGCTAGGTTCCTGTTTTCCAGAGTGCAATGACAAGCTCAACTGCCTTGACCACAGGAACATCCAGGGCCTCACTAGAGCTAATATAGTCAATTATAACTGTGAGGTTTTCATTTCAAAAGGCAGGAATACTGTGGAACTACAGATGACTACTGAGGACTCTCCAAAGCATAAACCACAAAACATTTTTACCAGATATGAAGATTCTTTGTGCATACAATTTCCAGGCCTGCCTCATACGTTCTAAGTACTAAGAAAAGCGAATCCATGACAGCACTATAAAGCGACTTTCATCAAGTGGCTATCTGGAACCATGGGCAAAGACAAATGTCTGTACTGTCTAAAGGAAAAGGCCTGACACCAAGAGGAGCCCCGGGACTCTTACCTGTAGTCCAATGTTCAAATACAGGAAGCCGATAGAGCCCCTCTCACCCAGCTCATCTTGTTTCTCGGTCCCACCCATTTCCACAATGCAGAGAGACTCAGGCTGGGCTGGGAGAGCCTGCATACTCAGAGGCTGTAAACAGTCCTGTGGAAGGGAGAAAAACAAAAAAGAGCCATAAGACAATCAATTTTGCAAAAGAACATATCCACAGATTGTTAGGACTGAAGTAGGATCTTTCTCGAGGGCAAAAGAAAACCAAAAGTACACTGAGACAGTAGGGGGCCATCAAATCTTAAATCTCAGAATAAGCTTAGGGAACTCTTGTTTATTTTTTGTCACCGGGAATAATGGTCACAGCAAGCAAACAGTATCTCCCTGAAAATAATAAGGCTGGAGAAATGGTTCCAGTAGTTAAAATTTGTTAGGGTTGGGGATTTAGCTCAGTGGTAGAGCGCTTGCCTAGCAAGCGCCAGGCCCTAAAAAAGAAAAAAAAAAAAAAGAATCTGTTGCTCTCACAGAGGACCCAAGCTCCCAGGATCCACAGGGTGGCTCAAAATTATCCATTTCAGGAGATTGGACACCTTCTGGTGCACATACAGACATGCAAGGAAAACACAAGTAATATAGATGAAATAGAAAATATACCACAAAAGTAATTCAATGTCCTTATGCCAAAGAAAGATTTAGTAGTTTCAAATCAACATCCTTAAACTACAGTGAGGACTCCTGAGGTTGCTATGAGCATAAAAAGCAGCAGCAGATTAGAACTTGCCAAATTGTGCCTGAGAGATCAGATTATTGGACCTCTAGAAACATAAAAAATAAGGAGAGAGAGAGGAGGGAAAGACAATAGGTACGAATTTAGGGATCCAAGTACTTAGTCCCCACCCACAAAACCAAGGGTACCACTCACTGATGGGTCAAGGGAGATGATTCTGACAGTGTTGTCCACCAGCCCCACAGCCAGGAATCGAGATCGCTGTTCTCCTGGGGGCACGTTGGCCAGACTCATGCACACCACGTCTGCTGACATCTCTTTCCGCTCTGTGTATTCATTCAACTGTCCTGACTATAAGAAACAAAATAGGTCTATGTGCTATAATCCACCCTAAAACTCTGGGCCTAGGAAAGGAAGATCGGTTAAGGCTTTTTTTTTTTTTTTTTTTGGGGGGGGGGGGTCTCCTCTTACCCGCCTTTTTGCTTTTGAAACAGGGTTTCATGCAGCTTATACTAGCTATGTAGACAAGGAGGACCTTGAACTTTAGGCCCTGCTGCCTCACTGAGCAGTGGGCTGACAAAGGGTCCTACCACACCCAGTTTATTCAAGTGCTGAGGAGCTACCACCCGAGCTACATTACTAGCACCCGTCTCACATTCACCCCTTTTCTAATAGTCTACGGTCACGAATTTCACCATTTCAGGTCCCATAAGCAACTTCACAGGTTAATGTCAAACATATTAGTGCCTCAGGGGGAAAGAAAATCAAGAGACCCGTGACAAACAAGACTAACCTAGATCAGGAAACAAATATATAAACTTCACAAGAACTCTGAATGAAGCCAGCTGTGGTACAGCAAGACTATAATTCCAGGACATGGAGACAGAAAAGAACCAGGGGTTCAAGGCCAATTTAGTCAACGTGAGACTACCTCAAGACAAAACCCCCTGCCAAAAATATCAGTAAAAGTGAACTGAAACATGGCAAAAAAAACAAAACAAAACAAAACAAAACAAAAACCTCAACTCTACTAGAGATTTTAAGAGTAAGGTAAGTTCTGGATACATTTCCATATAAAATAGCAAAAGTCAGACACAATGACTCGTGACTAATCCCAGCATTTAGGAAGCCAAGACAGGAGGATTGCTGTGAGTTTGACACTAGCCTAGAATCAGAACCCATCTTAAACAAAATATAACGAAACAAACAAACAAACAACTGGGGGCTGTAGAGATGGCTTAGTGGTTAAAATTGGCTGCTCTTCCAGAGGTCCTGAGTTCTACTCCCAGCAACCACATGGTGGCTCACAACCATCTATAGTGGGATCTGATGCCCTCTTCTAACATAATGTTGTAAATGCAGACAGCAAGTGCGCTCACGCATACAATTAAAAAATAAAGGTGAAACAGGAGAAAATAAATCTTTGTCAAATACTCGTTAGATAATGAAGGTGGGCCAGTGGTGGCGCACACCTTTAATCCCAGCACTCGGGAGGCAGAGGTAGAGGCAGGCGGATCTCTGAGTTCCAGGCCAGCCTGGTCTCTAAAGCGAGTTCCAGGAAAGGTTCTAAACTACACAGAGAAACCCTATCTCGAAAAACCAAAAAAAATAAAATAAAATAATGATTCTATATATACTGATAATTTAATTGACGGGTGATGTTGCTCTGTATGCTATAAATACGTCGCTGATTGGTTGATAAATAAAATGCTGATTAGCCAGTAGCCAGGGAGGAAGTATAGGTGGGATAAGCAGACAAGGAGAATTCTGGAAGAGGAAGGCTGAATTAGATGCCAGACCACCCTCCAGGGAGCAGCAGGTAAGTGGCACACAGGTAAAGCCATGGAATATGTGGCAACATACAGATTAATAGAAATGGGCTGAGTTTAAGTGTAAGAGTTAGTCAGTAGTAAGCCTGAGCTAATGGGCAAGCAGTTATAATTAACATGAGCCTCTGTGTGTTTTCTTGTGTCTGAGCAGTTGCAGACCGGGCAGAACACAGGAAAACTTTCAGCTACAGATAATATTATCAATGCTTCAGAATCCCACTCCAAGAACCATAATGAAAGATAACACATGGCCAACAACAATTAAACAAATAACATACAGGATCCATCTCGAAATAGACAAGTTCTCCTCCAGTCAGGGCAATCACCACTTGTCGCTGGTTCACTGCGCACTTCACAATTGTTTTCTTGCCAGGAGTCTTCCACTCATTGACTCTCTTATCTGCTCGGATGTGTCGAATGCCATCTGGATACACCTAGAAGTCAGTCAAAGAATAAAATCTAATAGCAATTTGATCACCCAGAATGATCCTTATACCTGGAAAACCTAGACTCATACAATGGTATCAACTAGAGTTAGTAGAGCCCAGACAATTCTTTTTTTTTTTTTTTTTTTGGTTTTTCAAGACAGGGTTTCTCTGTGTAACAGTACTGGCTACCTTGGAACTTATTCTGTAGACCAGGCTGGCTTTGAACTCAGAGATCCACCTGTCTCTGCCTCTCGAGTGCTGGGATTGAAGGTGTGTACCACCACCGCCCAGCAGACAATTTATTTTTAAAGAATTTTCTTTAAAGTTCATGCTTTGTCCCATAGTTCAAAGAAGTCCAAAGCCTACTTGTTATTAAAGATGAGAACAGCAGTAACGGGGTTTTATTAACAGAAATGGCAAACTGAGAGGAAATGTTAGGTTTCAAATCCTCCAAACTGCTTAGTAAAAATCTGAAAGGAATTAGCTCTCAGTGCATTTTTATGTGGATAAAACATATATGCACCCCTGCGGTTTTCTGGAAGGTGAGAATGGAGGGACAGGAATACAGCACACCACGCATTACAACATGATGGGTAAAGGAAAGACTGAGCATGCTAAGCAGGTAAGCAAGCTCACCTGAACCAATGCATCATCTCCTAATAAGGAGCAGGACAAGGTTGGAGTAGTGCCTAAAAACCCAGAGTCAGTCACTTCTTCCACAGTCTCTCCGATAGATAGCACAAGCGTGGCGTTCACGAAAGACACAATGATGTAGGCATCAAATTCATCTGAAAAAAGAAAAGAAACAAACGGTTAGGAAAGAACTCAAATTTACTAGCATTAGAAAGGCAATTGAGACACTAAGAGTTTCAGAAACCTTCTACAACATTCCTATCACTACACACATGCACACACAGAACAGGATGGCCCAAAAGATGACCGAGGGTCCTAGCAACATACAAATAAATGCCCAAACACACTAAGTACAAATTTCTTCCTCTCATAGCTCTGAAAACTAGGATTTTCTTCAGATATTTGCTAAAGAAATCATAGGGGACAATAAAAAATACATGTATACAGAAATCTTAAATAACTGTGTGTGTAAAAACTAGGCAAATCTGTTTGTGCCAACTGTTGACCAACTGATAGGGTATCCATGTATCTCAGTTTGGACTCAAACATGCTATATAGCCAAAGATGACCTTGAACTTTAACCGCCCCCACTCTTCTTTCTTGAGTACTGGAATTACAGGTATGTACCACCATGCCCAGCTTATAAAATGCTGGGAATGGAACCCAGAGTTTCCTGCACAATGGGCAACTCTGCTTAATTTCAACCCATTTAATGAATATTTTAAGAGAACTAGAAAGACTAGCCAGGTGTAGTAGGACACCCCTCAAATCTGATCACTTAGAGGTGGCAGAGGCAGGTAGATCTGAGTTCAAGGAAGTCAAGACTATGTAATGAGACCCTGTGTTGAAAAAAACAAACCAAACCAAACCAAAACCAAAAAAACCTCAAAAGACCCCCAAAGGGAGCTAACATAAGAATACGATGTATAATGACTAAAATGAACTACTGGAGGTCTGAGAATATTTAGTTATTCTAGGGCTATAAACTAGCCCTACTGGGAATGAGAAAAGACTACCAGTTAAGCAGGAAATGGGGGAAGGGAGAATGTTAATATTTTCAAGTCCTTGACCTCTCTAGTTTTTCACTGTTTAAAAATGTTAACAACACAGTGGTTAAGAGCAATCTTAATCGAATTTGCTTTTCATAATGTAGCTGAATAAACAAATACTAAAGAGTTTCTCAAGGTCATAAGATCTTGAGTTCTATATAAAGGCAACCTTAATTAATAGTCATCCTCCCCCACAATCCCATTGTCAAAGGCCATCTATTTCCCATACTTTTACTCTACAGAATAAAAGAACTCCTGAGTTGCCTATGTTCACAACAGAGAACACTGGATACATACTCAATAAAGGCACATTGATTGTTTTTAGTAAGATTTTCCCCCGACTCTATATCTGTATTGTTATATCAACTTTTTGTCACCTTTTGTACCAAACCCAGAAATCAGCTAAACAAAGGATAGAATAACAGAGTAAGGCACTAAACTAGATTAGCAGCTACAGAGCTCTGCTTGCCCTAAGCCTTGTCAGAGCTCAATGCCACGGGACTAACCTACTTAGTTACACCACTTAGTTACCTCCACTCACACCAATGGCCACTTTTGGTGTGTATTACTCCAAAATTACTTATTATTAGAATTAATAGAATCAGCATTCTTTATAGGATGGGTGAAGTAAAGACATGTTATTGGTGTAGTCTACACAGTGCAACCCATTAGCAGGACATACAGTTTGGTGAGTTGTAATCAGTATTTTATAACAGAAATAATATAATGTTATGAAAGTGCTTCATACAGTAAGGGTTAAGTGCTGTTTGACAAAACTTTCTGTTAATAATACATGTACGCAACAAGGGTGGCTGAAAAGCAAGAACCAAAGATCTTTCCCAACAGGAAAGTTCTAATTGCTAGACCAGTGGAGCGATTAACTCACAAAGTACAAATACAACTTTCAAAACATAAGTAGTACTGGACCACACACTTGGTGCTGTTGTACAATTGTACTGTTGAAACTGTTAGAATGTCTCAAATGCTTTGGAGACACTATATACAATGGCTTTACAACACCAAGTATCGTTTGCTATCATAAACGACTTAAGGCCTGATGAGATGGCTCAGAGGGTAAAGGTGCTTGCTGCACAGGCCCAATGATCTAAGTCCCACCCACAGGAGCCACATAAAGATGGATGGAGAGAAGTAACTCCACAAAGTTGTCCTCTACATTCCACATGCACACTGCGGCATGTGTGTCCACACATACATCATAATAAGTAAATAATATTTTAAAAAGTCAAGTATTAGGATATAGTTGTCTCTAAATGGATTCCTAATAGTTCTAAATTCATCTCCAGACAACATCAACTTAAAACCTTATTCCAGCTCTGAACTTTGACCTGGAAATTTCTTATACCACATCATATCCCATGTTTCTATTTGCTAAAATTTGGTACCTTGAAAGCTGTGTAAGACTAAATTAAAGCCAACCCACAAAGGGCTTTAAATGGCCATACTTTCCAGGGTCTTCCCTCAGTCCAGAGGGAAAGGGGGTTTCTGGAACAGAAATCTTACAATTTTTGACTTACATATTAAGAGAATGGGGTTGAGAAGGGGTGCCCAGGTCTACACCTTCCTTTTAACCGTAAGTCAAGACTATTCGGATATAAAGGAAATGTTTAATTCACTTAAACAGGGGTCACACTTTAAATGATTCAACAAGTGAAAGAACAATGCCTAAAGCTTTAAAAGCTCTTTTATAATCACAGTTTTCCTGAAAACATCCACTTCCCAGTAAATACTAAGCACACTATAACTTCTACCATTTCCATTCTCCAGCAATGATGTCCTAAAGCAGATTAATTACTCTTAGGGAGATTACAGGGTAAAAGTCGACATTCAGAACATAATCAAGCTTCAGGAACAGTGTAAGAATTATAAATAATCACAATGTCTTTTTCTAGAGGTTCTAAGTCTTACACAAATATTACTTTCTGTCTAAGTGAAGACTCTCTTAGGGTAAGAGAACAGCTCTAGGCCCAAGTTCAGGATAATTCTCTCTCTTCTTCCTTCCCCCTTTTTGGGCACTACAGAAGTAGCCCAGAAAGGGAGGAGTGCCTTATGATCAACTAACTCCATTACAAATAGCCCTCTCCAAAAGGTAACACGAGGCATAGTGCAGATGACTAAGCATCCTGCAGTTCATTCTCATTTGATATTCAGAGTGCCCAGCTCTTCCCTTGCCTCAGTTTAATATGATATATCACATACTTCTTGAGGTCCTAATCTTTCAGTCATACATCTGGAATGGGTAATTCCAAGAGAATTAAGCTGTGGTTTGCTAGGTACACATTCTTTCAGTTTCATAAAAGCCAACTAGTTCTACTGTCCAGACTCTAGGGGAAAGGAAAGCCTAATTTCTGCCTTAGACCAGCTGATAAGCAAGCAGATGGGTGACTGTCACTATGATACACACTGACATCCACCTGCAAAGTTCCCTCTGAGAGACACCATTAAGGCAGCCTCAGTATTCTGTGCAGGTCATCCCTTTCCCTATAGGATCCCACAGTAGACCCTAGCAGTAGGTACACACCTGTGATAATCAGCACCTTCACCAGCCACCTGTGGAAGAGAAAAAAAGGCTTGGTATTGGTAGTATGCATCACCAAGTACCAGCCAAGGTTAGTATTTGCCTGAAGACGGAAACACGTGTGGATAGAGGAATGATCACTCAATAGTAACGTGGGGTATCTGGAAAGAAAATGACCAGAAAACCTAACATGTTTTTGTGGGTAACTGTCCCAAGTACAGTAAAAAGAAAAACTGATCAGGAAATAGTTGCTACCTACGTTTTTGAAATTTAACAGAGAACAACCAGTTTCATCACACTAGAAACTGCCCATCACTTCCATCAGCAAACACTTCTCTCTCCACAATACCTTTCTTTACCTTCAAATAAGCCTCTTTCCTGTCCTACAATCCCTCCTGCCAGCATGCTTGTACCTTTCATCACATCAGTGCACACAGGAGTTAGACACCTGTCTTTTCTTTTTTGGTAGTTCTACAATATAGGATCTGACCCCAGAGCCCTGTGCATGCTTGTTAACTGCTTTACCATTGAATTACTCCAGTCTCTTTTCTACGACAAGTGTTTGGAGGCAGAAATTCTATGTTGATTACTTTGAAAAGAGGACTCCAGGATGAAAGCACAAAGAACCCAAGACTCCAAACTCCCACCAGAGTTAGTCAAAATGAGCACTGAACTAGGATTCAGGAGACAATTTTCTGCTATTATTTAGACATACTGGCTTTAGAGTCAACACTTGAGATTTTCTACCTTTTCTTCATAAAAATGAAGAGTAACTTCTGCAAACCTAAACATGCTCTAAAATTTTCAAAAACTGTTTAAAAGTTAGAAGCTGGGCACAGTGGCACATGCCTGTCATCACTGTACTCAAGAAGCTGAGAAAAAACTGAATGCAAAGCCATTGGAGACACACCAAGTTCTAGGCTGGCCTGAGTATATAGTGAGATCTACCTTTAAAAATAGTAGATCTCTCAAAGCATCTTTCTAGTTAACTAATCTAGGTAACATTTACTTGAATCTTAATAAAATCCACCAAAATTCAAACCAACAACTAGTTTCTCTATATAGAATAAGAATCTTTTCAAACCAAATATCCAAATCACTTTCTCAGCTACAACAATCCTAACAATTTCCTGTTGACACTCCCCTTTCAACTCATTTGATTCCAACTATGAGAATAAAATCCACACACACACACACAAAAATGTAGCATTCTAATAAATTCCCCTCCTACACATTCCCCAGCTCCTTTCAGCTTGTTCTATTCAACTAGACCATCTAAACCTCAGGCAGAATCCCAGCTCTTTTCCAGTCACAGCTTTGTTTGCTGGCCAGATCTCAGTAGTTCCACATTCCTGACAGAAAAGATGAAAATGAGGTCCCCAAACAATAACCTTCTGCTCCAAAGTGAACACAGTAAACACGACCAATAGTTTGTTATGGGACTGAAATTCAATGTCACAGGACATTCTTGTCTTTAGAGTGCCATACAAGCTACAAGACATTCAGTTTTAAGGTGAGGTGAGCACTTTAATTCAAGCACTCAGATTCCATCTTCTTCACAACTCCTTTTCTACTCTGAAATTTGATTCCACTAGATCTATACATCCTTAAGCAGGAGCAGAACTGACCAATTAATACGATTTATAATCTAGACTTTCACTGTGATTTTAGCACAAGGAAAACATAGTTCAAGTACAACGAGAAAACAATTTCCCCTTAGAACATACCTCTTACACAGGTGAAACCAGAGCTTTATAAATCCAAATATCACAAAGCAGCTGGATGATTCTGAAATGTTTAGGCTGCAACTAAAACATCAACAGCAGCTCTATACCCTCTCTATGCACTTTCTGAAAGAGCAGCAGTAAATTAAGGTACCCTGACCAAAAGAAGCCTCAAAAAATGTGCTGTCGTGCCAGAAGTTTCTGTGGTACTAGCTGAAGCGATACAGACGTATTATGAATGCAGTTTCTAAGTTTCCCATGGCAATGGTTCCTAAGCTCCATCTTGACTACCAGGAAAGGGACACTTACCTTCAATGTGCCGACGTACTGTCCAGACAGCATTGGGGTTACCAGGGAGCTCAGAAACAGCCATTTCCGATACCTAAAGAGCAGGCAAGTCACATATCCAGTGAGCATGAAACTCTATTTTAATACTATGCTAGGTAATGATATCCCAAAGGCCGAGGCCTCACACCATATGGTACAGTCAAAGAACTGGACCACTTAGTGAAAAAAGAACCTAAACCCCAAAGACTGGTGGCCTTGGCAAGCCCTATTACAGACAGCAAAAAAGCCACAGATCATTCAGAAGAGAAGGCTACAGCAGAGAGAGAGAAAAGAAAAGACAAGCACCACCGGAAATAAAAGCAACAATCTAAATCAGTACTTTATTGATTTCTCTAACTTCCACAACACAAAATCACAAATGCCACACACTAGAAAAAATACTGTTTTATCCCTGGGCCGACAATCACCTTATAAGTGGTTCACAGAAAGCAAACAGGGTCCAACTTTTTCCCCAACTACACTTTGATGCTCCTTAAGGACATCTAATAGTGGGTTATACATGAACTCTGTATTTATTACCTTTGTAATTTTTCTGTTAAGATAAAGCCACTCTAAGTTTATTAAATATTGTTACATGACCCAGAGACAGAGCACTTAATACATTGTACTATTTACCTATGTCTTATAGAAAGAACAAGAAAATTCAAGGCACTGTCCTTTTCAGTTTCCAAGAATAACAGGAAGACATAAGAACTTCATCAGTAAAACTTGTGTCAAGTATGCTTCTCAATAGAAATTTGGTTTTTATTCAAATAAGACTATAGTCAAAGTCAGACAGACATACAAGAAGAAACAAAGCAATATATTTTTAAGTATTTTCAAAATATAACAAAAGCTCTGCTTATAAAGTTGTAAGGACAGAAGGCAAGGCATTAAAATGCAACTCTAGAGTCCTTCTTACACTACACAAAGCTTTCTTTGTGTGTGTGGAAAGAACTGGTGTGCAGCACATCCTCACTAGGAGCCAATGAGCAGTTAAGTAATCAAGAACTTCAGCTCCTGGTATACAGGTTGGGACAGTGAGACTGCTCTGTCTGGGGCCAGTCCTAGCTACAATGAGACTTCATCTTTAAAAACAACAAAGGAAGCCAGGTGGGTGGTGGTGGCGCTCGCCTTTAATCTCAACCCTCAGGAGGCAGAGGCAGTGAGGGTTTTTTTTTGTTTTGTTTTTTGAGACAGGGTTTCTCTGTGTAGTTTTGTGCCTTTCCTGGATCTCGCTTTGGAGACCAGGCTAGCCTTGAACTCAGAGATCCGCCTGCCTCTGTCTCCCGAGTGCTAGGATTAAAGGTGTGCGCCACCACCGCCCGGCGAGGTAGTGAGTTTTAAGGCCAGCCTGGTCTACACAAAGAAACCCTACCTATCCCAAAACAAAACAAAAAACAAATAAATAAATAAATTTTAAAAAGGAGGGGGTGAGATAGAAAGAGAAGAAAAAGTCAAGCAGGCACACATGCTGGTTCTAAATTTGATAACAGTCACTCAAAATGTAGTGAAATAATGACTATTTTGGCAGTGAAAACACTTTCAGATTTCCAAAACTATGTTGAACAAAGTAGTCTTGAACACAAAATTCTTCCAAATTCTGCCTACTGTGGCTCAAATTAGACACAAGCCTCCACTTTTACAGTTTCACAACATGCTATATCTTAAGCTGTCTTAATCATATAACAATCCATTAAGCAAATGCCATCATTAATTAAGTGAATTTTATAGAAAAGTTTAAAGATTCTATTTAGTAAACCCAGATTTAAAACCAAGGTCATCTTGGCTATATTTAAACAATAATTGATGAAAAACAGACAATAGTTATAAGACCTAGCTTGCCAACCACAAACTCTAACTTAAATGTTCACAGAAAATGTTATTTACTTCCGACAAGATGTCATAAGGAGTGAACCTGGAGGCACCATACTAGTAAGGAAAAGGTCATCTAAACTCCATAAACTTTAGGGACAAAAGGAAGTACATATTTATTCACAGAAACAGTTGTTTATCTTTGACCTCATCAAAATAAGTCTATATGATGTTCTTTGCTGACCTTTCATACCATAAAGAGAACCAAGAAATTTCCATCTTACCTCAAGTCCATGCCTTAAGACTCTCAGAGATGACCGGGGTCCTCTACCACAGGCTACATACAGCTGTGGAGTGTCTTCATTGGCCAGATCAGCTATCTGCACAACAAGGGGAAAATATTACTGTACTAAGTTTTTTTTGTTTTGTTTTTTTTAGAGCTAAGGACTGAACCCAGGGCCTTACAGCAAGCACTCTACCACTGAGCTAAATCCCCAACCCATGTACTAAGTTTTTAAACACAACTTGGGGGACAAACTAGTCTCTGGTTTAAAATGATATAATGGCTACTGACTGGGAAATGAGAAAAGGCCCCAGTGTTCCACATTAAACAAACAATAACAACAACAACAACAACAACAAAAAAAAAACCACAAAAATTGTTGGGTGGCGGCGGCATGCTTAATCCCAGCACTGAGGAGGCAGAGGCGGGAAGAAGCAGGCTCTGAGGTAGTGGCCAGCCTCATCTACAGAGTGAGTTCCAAGAAAACAAGGAATGCACAGAGAAACCCTGTCTCAAAAACCAAAAAAGCCAGGGGTTGGTGTTGCATGCCTTTAATTCCAACACAGAGGCAGGCAGATCTCTGAATTCAAAGGCCAGCCTGGTCTAAAGATAGAGTTTCAGGACAGCCAGGGCTACACAGAGGAACCCTGTCTCAAAAAAAACACAATAAACTTATGCAATTTGTTCAGAAGTCAGACAGGAACACTGACATTGAGTGAAGTGTTGTTATATATAACCTGCACCTGAAATTACTGTTTCCTTCCATTTAAAAGTGTCAAATTACACTGAGTAATTATAACTTTGTCACTCATGAGAACAATTTTAACGTAAGTTTTCAGGCATTCCAATTACCATAACCACTACTTAAAAAATGTATTAGACCCATTATTACATATCTACATATATGCTTATGATATGGCTAGCCAACTCTTATGTAACTGCACCAAGGACAGTCTTGAACTTGAATCTTGCACAATGGTCAGGCAGGGGAGCTTAAACCTGTAATCCCAGCACTTAAGAGGCTGAGGCAGGAGGACAATTAGTTCACAACTAGACTTGAACTACATAGAGTAAGACTGTCTCAAAACAAATACTCCTCACAGAGTGATAGGTTTTAGGCCCTGAACTCTTTAACTACCAGTTCTCCACAGCAATGATTCCATAGACAAGTTTTTCTTAAGACTACAATTCAATCTAAGGAAAACTTTAAATGATTACATTTCAATTTATTAACGGGCTGGCATGGTGTAGAGGTAATTGAATAAGGCCACACCTGGCAAAAAAGAATGGGAGAGAGGCTGTCCAGTTCATCAACCAGCACAAGGTTTTTCAGTGGTCTTGGCTGAAAGAAGAATGTATCTCCTTCTTCTAGCGGCATGGCAGATGAAAATTCAGGTTCTTCATCGTCATCTCCAAGATGGGCAATTTGATATAAGTAACTGGGGAAAAGCAAAGAGACTTTCTTTGGCATAGGTAATGCATAAACGAATGAGCACAGTTAGGTTTCAGTATACTTTGGATCTGCTTCCAAAGTTAGCTTAAAAACTTTAAATGAAACAAGGTACTTAAATAGATGCCATGCTGAGGAAAGAGTATGGGCTGGGGATAGCTCAGATGGAAGAATGATTGACATACATGCATAGGGAACTAAGTTCTGATTCTTAACACCCATGTAAAAATCAGGATTCAGCAGTACCCATCCATAATCCCAGAGCTGGGGAGACAGGCTTGGATCCCTAGAGCTTGCTGGTCAGCCAGTACACTTCAGATTCAGTGCAAAACCTTGTTTCAGGAAATAAGGTAAAGAGCTTTGACGAAGATACTTGACAGACATCTGCCTATATACCCACATATACTTCCTGGTCTGGAGACAAGGCAGCAATAGCACAAACTCCTAGAAAGTATCTATAAGTGAACTTAAATTAGTAAAGTGTTTTGTATACATGTTAGCAGATACTGGCAAGACCTTGTCATTTTTGAAAGTAATTTGAAGTTGTGGATACTGGTTTTAAATTGGTGACTAGAGTTTAGATTTCTTCCATTTGGCAATGAAAATCCATCAAAGATTGTTAATACAGAGATACAGGAAATGTCAGTAAGGACTGTCCTATCTTGTTGAGATGACATGGAGACGACTCTCTAAAAATTGGATTTTGCTGGGCGGTGGTGGCACACGCCTTTAATCCCAGCACTCGGGAGGCAGAGCCTGGTGGATCTGTGTGAGTTCAAGGCCAGCCTGGACTACAGAGTGAGATCCAGGAAAGGCGCAAAGCTACACAGAGAAACCCTGTCTTGAAAAACAAAACAAAACAAAACTAGATTTTACAGGAAACACAATTGAATTAAGTTTAGATTGGAACCAAATAAAGAAGTAAAAAAATAGAACTCTGCACTTGACTAAAAGTAGCAGAGGAAAGGTAAATTGAGAACTCACAAGTCACTCCAAGTAGCTCATTGGTCATTAACAAAAAATCCGCATCATGGCACACTGGTGTTGTGTGCAGGCAGTGTAGGTACTAATTAACTTCAAGTTTAAGTCTACACAGAAGTACTTGTAGAAACCTCTCTGGTTTTTGGTTTTCTGGAACCAATCATCACACTATGTAGCCCAAGCTGGGCCCGAGATTCTCCTGCCTCAGCTTTCTAAGGGCTGGGATCCAGGTATGTGACACCACACACTCAGCTAAAGATATTTTTGCAGACATTCAGAGGTAGCCATGGAAGCCATTGAAGTAAAGGAAGCTAACAAGAAAATGAACAAAAAAAAAAAAGCGACTGGAGGGAGGGATGACTCAGCAGTGGTGGTGGTTTGAGGGCATTTGCTGCTCTTGCAAAGGACCTGAGTTTGGTTCCCAGTGTCCCTATCCTGACAGCTCACAACCACATGGAACTCCAGTTCCAGATGCCCTCTTCTGGCTTTCTATATGCATATGGTACATATACATACACTTTGCACACATACACATAGAATAAAATTTTAAATAACTCTAAAAACTGATTTACAAAAAGAGAGGGAGAGAAAATGCAACAGAAGAAAGGGGCGTGGGGGGGGGATGAATACAAAGAGAAGATGAGAGCAATACTTACTTTGAAAACCTTAACCATTCTATGAAAAGCTCCCTAGCTCTAAAACCACACCTCCCTTCTGCCAACTTCTATTATTTATGGTAACCAAGGTAAATTGAGACAATAAAGGGATTACTCACTGATTTCCAAATTCTGATGCCACAAAAAGGAAGCCTGTTTTAAGCACACACATAGCAGCAGCAACAGGCACAGTATCAAAATACTTCAGGCGGATCTCAGTTACCTGGAGCAAGAAGACAAGTGTATAAAGGCAAGTATAGCTTGGCCGCAGAAGCCTGCTATTATACGTTCCAAGTAAAACACTACACTCAGTATCTAAACAGGCTGATTTGTTTATACATGGTCTACTGCTCTGTCTTAAGGCCAAAGTGAATTTAGACTGAGCATATACAGCGCAGAAAAATTGAAAATGACTACCTAACCTTTACAAACCTTACCAATTCCCAACCAAATGGCTACCTAGGTAACTAAATTTGCCCATTGTTAAAGACCAACTCAAAAGATCATGCATATTATCAACTTCCAAGACATGAAGAGCTTTGTTTGGTTTTACAAGAACAGATACTCATTGACCAGAATGGGAAACCCATTTTCACATTCAAACCTAAAAGTAAACCACTTTCTAAGATATCTAAATTTTTTCCCCTTTATTTCTCTTTTATTAAAAATAGATTCTTGCTGGGTGGTGGTGGCGCAATGCACTCGGGAGGCAGAGCCAGGCACATTTCTGTTAGTTCGAAGACAGCCTGGTCTACAGTGTCAGTTCCAGGATAGTCTCTAAAGCTACACAGAGAAACCCTGTTTGGAAAACCAAAAAGACTCTTGTCCCATACATCCCAGCCAGTTTCCCTCCCTCCACTTCTCCCGGCCCCAACCACCTCCCCTTTCCCTGTTTCCTCTTCAAAAAATAGCAGGCCTCCAAGAGACAGCCAAACAGGACAAAACAATATATAAAGACAAGGAAGGCAAAAGCCCTCTTTTTGACTTGTCAAGTATCAGCTGTACTTAATCCCTATCTGAACTCAGGCAAAGTTATGATGTACAGGTGGTTTGCAAAGCAGTTTTGTAAATCTTACACATATACATAGCAGGCGCTTTAGACAAAGGCTTTAAATTATATTCAAATTAAAAATCAAAACAGACTACAACAAAAACGCATTCTTCCCCGCTTTATTCATGGTCTACTTACCATATCTTCATCTGTCTCCAAAGTGATCTTAAAGATATCTCCCTGCTCCGTTTGGGCCAAAAAGAAGAACATGGATTTGGTCTTATGGGTGGCAGAACAAACAAAAATCATTCCTCTTTCAGGGTCATCCAGGTCATTCTAGCAAGGCCAAAGACATAATAATCACCATCTTGGAAATAGGTACTCTTTACTCCAGAATTCAGTACTTTAGCAACAGAGACTATACAGACAACAACTCAAGGTCTAACATACAAATACTAACTACAGTAGCTGCCAACTGAACAGAACAACTAAGACTTGTCTGCTAGAAATATACAATAAACTCCCAGTAACCAAGAAACAGCTAATATTCCACTCTGCAGCCTGATCAGATCAGTAAGGCAAAAATCATCTCCACAGACAAATGTCAGAGAAGAGACATGAAATTAAAGTCATCATTTCAGGCTGTGAGTAAAAATTTGAAAACAAAAACCACATCTATCCACCACTGCCATGGGAACCATCCATCACCAACCAGCCTGTGTAGCACCAAGTTCCCACTTAGTGGAGACTCTGGTGCTTTGAGTTTTTAATGTTAACATCTCATAAAATATTTCTCCAAGTAAACTCTTCATGAAATGTTTTATAGTTCTTCACTGCCCCAAGCTAAATAAATTGGCAGTCAGATGCTCAATAATTGTCTGATCAACAGGATGATTTCACTGCTTTTACTAAGATTAAATTTCTGCTTAGGTTTTTAGAAAATTGATGGGACTTCTACACAGATCAACTAACTAAATTCTATAAGGTTTAACCCAAAGTCAATATTAAAAATAAGTAATTCAAAGCTGAGGGGGGAGCAATGTAAAAACTGATTCAGGAATAAGATCAGTAATGTCTCCACAGGATAAATAGACTGCCATCATTTGTAACCTCGCAATAAAGTGAACAGGCATGTACTGCCTTAGTAAAGTAATAATTTGCTCAACAGGCAGTGCTCTAACCTAGCCTGTACAAAGCCTTAGGTCCAAGAGCAGAATAAACTAGGCGTGGTAACACATGCCTGTAATCCTGTCACTTGGAAGGACACAAGGATTATAGAAAGACAAATTTATCCTGAGCTAAATTGCAAATTTTGAGACTATTGTGGGCTAGATAATAATAAACAAGGGCTGGAGAGACGGCTCAGCGGGTAAGAGCACTGGCTGTTCTTCCAGAGGTCCTGAGTTCAATTCCCAACAACTACATGGTGGCTCACAATCATTTGTAATGGGATCTGATCCCCTCTTCTCTGATACTCTCTTCTGTCATGCAGGCATACATGCAAATTACATAAAATACACGAAAAATAAATCTTCAGTATAATAACAATGAAATAGTAATTTCCTTTTTAAAATACCAGTTTTAGAAAAATAGCATTTATTTCTTCAAATAACTAAAACTTGGCAACAGATACACTTAAGAAAGTATACTAGGGCCAGTGAGATGGCTTAGCAGATAGCAACGCTTGCTAAGCCTAACAACCTGAGTTCAACTGAAGACAAACATGATGGAAAGACAAAACTGACTCCTGAAGTTTGTCCTCCAACCTCCATACATGGACCTCGGCATACATGCACACAAAATAATAAATGTGAAAAAGAGAGATAGACCGGGCAGTGGTCGGGTATACCTTTAATCCCAGCACTTAGGAGGCAGAGGCAGGCAGATCTCTGAGTTCAAGGCCAGCCTGGTCTACAGAGTGAGTTCTAGGACAGCTAGGGCTACACAGAGAAATTCTGGGGAGGGGGGGGAGGGAGTGAGAGAGGGAAGGAGGGAGTAAGTATCCTGTAATCATAAAAATGTAATTCATTTCCCAAACAAACAACAATCTTTCCTCTCTGGCAAAGACCTTACCCGTCTCCTAGGAATTGGACATCGGATATCTGGTTGGTCACCAAAGTTCTTATAGGTGATATAATTTTCAGAACAGATCAGCACTCCACTTGGACCATCTGACCCTCCAGGAACTGTGAGAGGAAAAAATAAAAGAAGGTTAACAGTGACTTAATTACTCTGACCTGCTCTTATTTTCAACTGCTCTCCTTCCCACTTGATGCTGTATGCCAGAAGCTAAAAGACAAGCCAACCAAGTATTTCTTCTCCCTGTCGTCCACTTTAAATTTCAAAAGACAAAAATAGGGGCCCAGTTGGCAAAGTGCTTTCCATACAAGCAAAAGCAAGAGGAACATTTAAAAGCGGTAAATGAAAGCACACCCTGTAATCTCAGCACTAGGGGGAAGAGATGGGAGGATGATATCCTTCGGGCTTGCCAGTCAGTGCTCTTAGCTGTGGAGCCACACCTCCAGGCCCCCTCCTCAGTTCTGATAGTAACATAAAGCTATATAATCTCATATAGTTCTATTCTTTTTGCTTGTTTGCTTTTGGTTTTGAAGACAGCATTTCTCTGTGAAGTTTTGATGCCCTGTCCTGGATCTCACTCTGTAGACCAGGCTGGCCTCGAACTCACAGATCCACCTGGCTCTGTCTCCTGAGTACTGGGATTAAAGGCGTGCACCACCACCATCCAGCAGTTTTATTCTTTTAAATAAAGTTTTTATTATTTTACTAGTAGTCTCTGCAGAAATATACTTTGGGTTCTTTATCTGTGGCTGGCTTTAAACACAGTAAGATCCAATTGCCTCTGCCTCTCAAATGCTGGGTATATCACCACACCTGGTGAAATTTTAAAATAAATAAATGAATGAATGAATAAACGAATGAATAAATAAATAAATGAGGGTGGCTGATGAGGGATGGCTCAGCAGTTAAGAGCACCTGTTGCTCTTTAGAAAACCCAAGTTCAGTTCCTAATACTCAAGGTCAGGCGGCTCATTAACTGCCATGACTACAGCTCCAGATCCCTTATGTCCTCCTTGGACACCCACATGCAAGAGGCATGAACTTACAGACATATTCACACACAAAAATAAACATTAAAAACAAAACTTTCATGTGCAGACACAGACCTGGACAACGGTGCTTATGTGAAGGTCAGTGGCCCACCACAGGAGTAGGTTCTCTCCTTCCAAAGAGGTTGGAGTTCTAAGAATCTAACCCAGATCTTCAGGCTTGGTGGCAAGCACCCTGACCTGTTAGGCCACCTTGGGGGCCATCAATTTCTCTTTAGATCAATATTAGTAATGCTTTTCATAATATTTCATCTAAATTTTCAAATTCATAAACTGACTTGTCTACACACTCATAGTATAAGCGTTATTAAAAAGCTAGATACTTCAAATACTTGGCATAGCATCTTTTGTTTGTTTTTACAGACAAGGTTTCTCTGTGTAGCCCTGGCTGTCCTAGAACTCATTCTATGGACCAGGCTGGCCTCCAATTCAGAGATTCCCTGCCGGGAATAAAGGCACGTGGCACCCAACCTTTTCTTTTTTAAAATCACTTTACCATCTTATATTTAGCCTCAAGAAAAACAGAAGCTTGGTATGATAACCAACATCTATAATTCCAACACCAGGGGACTAAGGCAAGAACTGCCATGAGTTCAAGGTCAGCTCGAAACTACCTATCCAGGACTACAGGATGAGAAATTGTCGTCTTTAGTCCCAGCACTTGGAAGGCAAAGGCAGGCAGATCTCAGCGAGTTCAATGCCAGCCTGGTCTATCTGCAAAATGAGATCCAGGACAGCCAGGACTGTTCAGAGAAACCCTGTCTTGAAAAAACAAAAACAGAGAGAAATTGTCTAAAATAACAGAACAGAAACATACAAGGGGATTAAGACCCAAATCCTATGTAGTCAAATCTATTGAGTTTAGGCATAAAATGGAGCAAGTAAAATATACAAAACAGGCTGGAGAGATGGCTCAGCAGTTAAGAGCACTGGTTGCTCTTCCAGAGACTGGGGATTCAATTCACCCCCATGTTAGTACCCACATGGTGATTCATAATATTCTGTAACTCTAGTTCATAGGGATCCAATGTCGTCTTCTGGTCTCCATAGACATACACAAAAGCAAAACACCCATATCAAGTAACGTATATTTTTAAAAAAGGCACAAAGCAGCACTAGAGAAAAGTACCTGTAATAAGGAAGTTGCCATGTTCCTCCAAGGGTTCACTGTATTTTCGAACCACATGATTTAAACCAAGGTCTAATTCATAGAAAGTGAGTGTCTGCTGGGTGTTAGCTGCTGCTTCCCCTGTTGGATCATTGTCTGCTTCCTGTAGGAGTGCCACAAAGATTAATCAGAAAGTTTTAGACTGAGAAAGGATATCAGGACCATGCATACACACAAGAAGTAAAGGTTCACAGATTCTAAATTGTGTGACAAAGTTCATGCTACTATAAAAATGGTAGAGCTACAAGGATCCAGGGATGCCACTACCAGAGGATGCTGCTTTCTGTCCAGAGCAGAGTGGTATCCTTTGCCTTTCACTATTTCCATTTTTTTGTTTGTTTGTTTTTCGAGACAGGGTTTCTCTGTAGCTTTTTGGAGGCTGTCCTGGAACTCGCTTTGTAGACCATGCTGGCCTCAAACTCAGACATCGGCTTGCCTCTGCCTCCCAAGTGCTGGGATTACAGGCGTGTGCCACCACCGCCCGGCACTATTTCCATTTTTAAAAAACTACACCAAATAGAACTTTGCATTTCTCATGCAGCTCCTCCTAATCTCAGTCCACACACAGACCAGTCACTTAAATCAGAGCAAAGGATGAGACATAGTCAAGTGCAAACATTCTGAAGGTTTTCAGTAAAGCATTTATAATGTGAAAAAGATCTTCTGGCAAGAATGATTTAAGAGAAAATAATTTAAATAATATTGACTTAAGATCTACATCCACACAATGTGGGAGTCTAATAGAATACAGCTCATACCTGTCCAAGGGTTCTTGTGTGGTAGGAGAGGAATGAGGAAATAGATAA
The DNA here is from genome assembly GCF_903995425.1 of Onychomys torridus. Lineage (NCBI taxonomy): Eukaryota > Metazoa > Chordata > Mammalia > Rodentia > Cricetidae > Onychomys > Onychomys torridus. The sequence goes on from NC_050447.1 coordinate 38,718,401, forward strand.
AAAGAGACATAAGAAAGACAGAGACACAGGATAGCTTCAGGAGGGCCCAGAGTCAATACCCAGTCACCTCAAGGTTTATTCCAAAAGGCTTTTTGTCCAACGCCAAGGGGAGAAGCAAAAGACCTCCCCCTTTCAAGATCAAAGCACAATGTACAGCCAAGTGTAGACCCTTCAAAACACCTGGTAACCATGCCTGTGGCCAAATCACCCCATTATGCATCCCTGCTGGGTAAGGCAAGCTCAGATTCTCTGACCTTGAGTAATCTGGGCCCCCACACACAACAAAGGAAATTATTTTAGGGAAAAGATTGAGATGACTTTTTTAAAAAAAGGAAGGAAAGAGAGAGAGAGAGAGAGCGCGAGCGAGCATAGTGAGCGAGAGCACACCAGTCTTCAGTACCTCATAATCCATTTCCAGACAAGCAAACATAGGATTTTCAAATCCCACATCTACTCCAACCACATGATATACTAGAGTGTTCGCTTTGTGGGCCTCCAGGGGAGATGAAATGGTAAGTCGGGCTGCAGCATCTCTGTTCAAGATATATACCAATTTTTGCTTCTCAATTGCACCTATAGTTGAAGGAGATGAAACACACCAGATTTCCTCATGACGAAAAGAGATACTTAAATATACACATGTTTATCCTTTTAAAATAACATTATTAGCAAGCATCACTAACTATACAAGTAGTGTACAGCCCTCTATTGTTAGCAGGCGATAAAACCATTATAACCCCTCCTTTCTAATAAAAAAAAAACTTAATATCCCAATTCTTCAAAAAATTTTAAGGTTCCCTGGACTTAAGGACACCGAGAAATACAACAGTAACTACTATATTTGTTATAGTTGATTGTTGAATTAGGCCTAGTGGTTTTGTAATTGCTCAAAGGGTTGCCCTCTAGAGGCCTGATCAGACACACAGAATTTCCCTCAAGAATTCATCAGAGAAGAGACATGAATGTGAATCATCACTTCAGGCTGAAGAAAGCAACCACATTGACTACACAACTAAGATCACTTCACAATAGCCTTTGCTGCAGATGAATTTATTTTTCCCAGATAGATAAAAAGTAGTTACTTTATGACTTTCCTACTATTTTAAAAAGAAACCTTTAACAAAATTAAGCCAACATAAATTGGAGTAAATACAAATGTAATGTCAAATGTTAGCACATTAAGTGATAGACTGGCACACTGCGAAGATCACAGCATGTTATATAGCACATTGAGCACATGGAAAAATCAGAGAAGCACTTAAGAGCAAATAAAGTAAGTCACTCACTGATCATAACAGCTCTTCCTTTGGGATCCACAGCTAAGAACTGGCCAGGAACAATACGGCGACATCCACTTTTGCCAAAAGTTTCTTGGTGAATTTTCTCAAACATATTCTTAGATGGCTGGTATTCCAAGATAACAATTCGGCCCGAGTCACTACCAACTACAATGTAGTCTTTGGTGCCACCTGTTAGCCTAAAGGCCATAAGTGACCGGATAACACCAAATACTTCCACAGTGAGAAGGGTATGTACTTTGCCAGTGTTAGGGTCTGGACGAAGTAATTCCAAGATCTTCCCACGAGAAACAACAATTTCCTGTTGTTTGGTTCCTAAGTCACCAAAAAATAAAGATCATAAACACCCAGAATGAGCCCTCAAAACAGGGATGGATAGAAAAGGCAGTGGGACAAACTGGAATTAAATTAGTTGGGGGAATCTATATTTTGAATTAATTTATTCTACTTGAAAAGGTACTTTCCCCAGAATTGACCTAACCAAAGTAATTATCAAAAAAGCTTTTTATAAAATAAAGGGTTACATAAGTAAAAACCAAAACAAAACAACTTTAATTTCATAAAATTGATCACCAATATACACAATTGGGAAGTATCTGTTACTGATAATGGTCCTTCATGCTCACAGATTCTTATGCTCATATGGCAAGCACTTTACCCACAATGTTAACTCTTAGATTCAGGCTCAAGCCACAAGTGACAAGTGCTCTCACTGGATAAGCTATCTTGCCAGTCCTTTTTTTTTTTTTTTTTTTTTAAAGACTGTGTATCTTAGTCAGGTGGTGGTGGCAATGCAATGGCACACGCCTTTAACCTCAGCACTCGGGAAAGGTAAGCTGATGTCTGTGAATTCAAGGCCAGCCTGATCTACAGAGCTAGTTCCACCAGAACAGTCAAGGCTACAGAGAGAAACCCTGTCTTGGAAAGAAAAAGAAAGAGAGAGAGATACACACACTCTCTCTATGTATTTTACGCTAGCCTCAAACTTACCATGTAATTCAGACTTCAGGTTGGCCTTGAACCTGCTCGTAGTATCTCAGCCTCCGGAGTGCCAGAGCTATAGCTCTGAGCTATTACACCCAGTTAAGATATTCTTTTTAGCAAATCTGATATCAAACTCCAGATTAAGAACCTGTAATCCAGCTCTGGGAAGCTAGGGCAGGAGGACTACTAAGTGAGGCCATCTTGGACTAAAGAGACTGTCTTGGGAATAAAGACCATGACTTATACAGCCTATGTCTCACAACATACACAACTTGAGAAAAGATATACACCTATACTTAGAATCATTAAATGGAAAGAAATGCACCTGAAACTGGGTGATGGGTAATACACCATAATTTAACACAAACCACACCAATATTTTCTTAATGGAAAACAATAAATTCCTTCAACAAGATAAGCAATATACATGTATGTATGTATGTATGTATGTATATGTATTAATCCACTTCAGTTCACAAAGTTAATACCTAGAGAACTTACCGGAGAAGTTGCCATGGATGGCAAAGCTGATGCCAGTGGCCCGCTGTAGGGTCAAGTTGTACAGAAACATGACGACAAGCAAGACTGAAACAGCACTTTGAGTTTTGTCTACACCAACAGTATCAAGTCAGAGCCGGCTACAAATACAAAAACAGAAAAATGACTGTTTTTAGAAGAAATTCTGTATGGGAATTTCTGGTTGAAGACAGAACCAACAGAGTTAAGGCCTACTGCAAAACACCACATTTATCATTAAGAGAGCCTTTTCAGGCTCATTGCTAGAATCCTTGTTTAGCATGCACGAGGCCCTGGTGTTCATTCTCCAGGGAAAAGAAAAATACAGCATCATATATATGCTAGGCACCATTCTAGTATGCTACATCCTTTGCGTTTCATCTTGCATGAATCCTATGAAAGCCTACATATTGGCATGAACCTGCATTCTGAGCGCCAAGAGGCTGAAGCAGGAGAAGATCTCCAAGTGTAAGACCAATCTGAGCTACCCAGTGAATTCCAGAATCGACAATACAGCAACACCCTGTCTTACGTTTCTCCTTTTTCTTTGAGACATGGTCTCATTTGTAGTTCTGGCTGACTTGGAACTCAGAGATCCTCTTGCCTCTGCCTCCCAGGTACTGAGATTAAAGGTATGCACTACTACACCCAGCAATACCCATTTTTGGTTTGGGGGGGGGAGGGGGAAGCTAGGCATCATGGCTCTCTTACTACAAGTTCACTGGCCAGCCTAAGCTACACACTCAGCGCCAGACTCTAATACAAAAACAAAACAAACTATGGTCAAGGAAACTTACTCTCAAAAATTATATCCATTGCCCAACATATAGAAAGTAGTGAACTGCCAGGGACTAGAACTTGTTCAGTTAATACAACAAGCCTCTATCGTTGTCAGACAAACGCAAATCTACGGTTAACTCTAGTCCAACAGGCTACATTCACATCATTCAAAACCCAAATGCGCAGTAAAAACTTCAGATCCATTTCCCAGCCACTCAATTCTCTTTGGGAATAAATCTCTCCAACTTCATCTTTCCATATGCTTATATATGTGTATGAATATTCAAGAACACACAGTTACGCCACAGTGCATGTGCTCTCTTTAGCCAAAGGCTGGGTACTAGCGATACTCACTACGTCTAAAGACACCAATAAAGAGCCGTTTTTTGCTACAAATACAGAGAATCTTGTTCAATGGCTACATTACCATTCAATTAGACAAACTGTTAATACTACATGTACAGGTTCATGAGTATATCTCTAAGATTTATTCCCAGAAGTGAAATTGAGATTGAGGGATTTAAATTTAAAATCGTTAAATTTTGGTACTTCCAAACTGACTTTTAGAGGACCTAACAATTTAGAAGAGCTGCACCATCAGCAGCCAAAGTGATGTTAAGACTTTGGACATCTGCTTTAACAGATAAAAATTGGTATCTCGGTCTGGTTTTCACTTGCATCTCATAACTATTTGAGAACTTTGTGTTTGTGGCGATGGGAACGAAACCCCCGGCCTTGTGCAAGGAGAGCTCTACCACTAGGTTACACTTCAGATGAACGATTAGAATGAACGCCTACTCACTCATTAAACACGACAACAAACGGATTTCCTACCATATTGAAGGGGTGCACCCTGGAAGAATATCAAAGTACTCCAATACTAAAAACCCAGCAAACTTTAACCGCCAAAACTTGGAAAGCTTGCCCCCCTGCCCCTCCCCCAACCTAAGCAGCCCGTGATTCCTCGGGTTCCAAGATCAGCTAGCTCTTTGACGATCTTGCACAATCTTCGGGCAGACACTATTTACCTCCATTTTTTTTTTTTTAATTTAAATAGGAGAAAACAGGTTCAGAGGACAGAACAAAATTCAAACCAGAGTCTCGGCTCCAAAGACTGCTGCTGTTGTTTACACCTTCTCAACAAGCCGAGTCCTCACATCTTGGCGTTAGGAGCTTTCTCCCTCCAGAACCTGTCACCTCGGGCCCCGACTCCCGAGAACACTGCCTCAACCTCCCCGCGTGCTGGCGATATTACCAGTGTGCCACCACGTCAGACTTGCAAGCCTTATTTTGCAGGACTCGTGCCCACTCTGCGAACAGAGGCGCGGGGGAGGGCCCAGGCAGCCATCTGCGCCCCGCAAGCATTTTCCTAACCTCCTCACGCCTACCGAATCTCTCCGGCCTAAAACTGCCTCTGCGACTCCCGCCAAAGCGCCGAGCGGCCCTCTCGCGTGACCGCTCTCCACTTCTTTCGCGACAGAGAGGTTGCGAGGCCACTCTTTTACCCTGGTGCAAGAAGGATGGCGTCGGTATCCGATGGATGCTGAATTCCTCCAAGGCCTAAGCCACCGACAGAGCCAACCCGCCCGCGTCCGCCATTAGCCCTCAAGACGGGCCTTCGGGTAGCGCGCGACGGGGAAAGCTATCCAGCCTCCGCCTGATAAATAGATGTCATTCTAAAATGCTTTCATCTTGTTTCTGCGATCTTTTAAGTTATTTAACTATCACACATTACAGTAAATTTGCTGTAGGGTAGAAAATTAATTTTAAAACCAGACTTCAAATTCGTCGGTCGGGCATTTCTGTGGACAGCCCAAAGGGCGCCGCGCCAACGCAGAGGGGACCTCGCGATCCCGGAAGCGCCGAAGAGGAACCAAGATGGCGGATCTAGAATCGCCTCCGAAGTCGTCAGGAGCGCCTCCGCCACCCGAGGGTGTGGGAGGAGGCCGCTGCTCCGAGATCTCCACCGAACTCATTCGCTCTCTGACAGACCTGCAGGAGCTGGAAGCTGTGTACGAACGACTCTGCGGCGAGGAGGTGGGGAGCTGATCCCCCCTTTTCCTGGACGGATTCGGCGGCACAGGACATCAGAGGCGTCAGTCTCTTTACCAGGAAAACTAAAAAGCACTTATCAAAGACGCTTTAGAGTAGTTGGGCATTTGGGTACACCTGTCAATTCTAGTCTCTCAAGCTTATTGGACTATTTTTTTTCTTGGTCTGTCCCGGTATTGGTTTCCATGAGTAAAACTGGAAGTGGTTTGTGATATTATATATGCATACTATAGATAGATAGATAGATAGATAGATAGATGATAGATAGATGGATGATTGATAGATAGATGATAGATAGATAGATGATATATAAAACTGATTTTCAGAATGCTTTGGCTTGAGTGAAAAGTTATGAAACTTCTGGCTCATTTAAGGGAGAAGTTATTGCAAATTAGCTTGAAGTTTTAAGACTATTTTGTAGGGAATGATTATGTAATTTTAGCATTTCAGCTAAATGCAGAGCTTTGTACAAGTTTGGACATTTTCTTAATTTGAGATGGACTCGTTGTTGCCCAGACTGTCTTCAAATTTGCTATCTTCCTGTGGCAATCTCCCAAGCTGCTGGTATTAGAGGTGAGCCCACAACTCTTTCGGAGTTTGAAAGCTCCCTGCTAAGAGTTTGAATTTTAGCGGGGTGGTGGTGGCGCACGCCTTTAATCCCAGCACTCGGGAGGCAGAGCCACACAGAAACCCTGACTCGAAAAACCAAAAAAAAAGGGGGGGGATTGAATTTTAAAGATTAAGGCACAGCTGTCATTTCATCTCTTGTACCTTGGATGTATTGTCAAGTAATGGGTGTGGACAGAATTCTGATTCCTTTCAATTGATAGCATGTTATCTCTTTATATCTTCTTTATTTTTTTCCATTGCAACCTGATGCTGTCAGTTCATTTTCCAATGTGGTTGGAATTCTTGCCAGTCAGATGTAAACTCTGATCTAAAAGTTTAGCAGCTGTTTTTCCCAGTGAACTTTTTTCTTTTTAGACAGGGTGTAACTATGTAGCCCTACCTGCAACTCACTATATAGATCAGGTTTATCTTGAACTCTGTAATCAGCCTACCTCTATCATTTCAAGTGCTGGGATTAATGTCATGCACCTCTCAAAGCATTTTTAATGTGTGTGGGGGGATCATTACTATCTTCGAATATTTTCAAACATTGCCTTTCATCAACTCTAGCAGTTTCTCATACTTTCAGCAAGAAGTATATTAGAGTTCAACGCCTTGACTTCACATTCCTAACTATATATTCATTGAATCAGTTAGTACATTGGGGAAATTTTGAGATCTTATATAGGTAATAATATTGGCTCATAATTATCCCCTCTATATACTAACTACACAGGAAGAAAGGATTTTCTTTTTTTAAATTATGGCCTCTTTGGAAATTTCATTTGTTTAGCTACTACATTTTATGTTGTTTCTTTTTTTCTTTCTTTCTTTTTTGTTTTGTTTTTCGAGACAGGGTTTCTCTGTGTAGCTTTGCACCTTTCCTGGAACTTGCTTTGTAGACCAGGCTGGCCTCAAACTCACAGAGATCCGCCTGACTCTGCCTCCCAGTGCTGGTATTAAAGGTGTGGGCTGTCGCTGCCACCACCCAGCTATGTTGTTTCTTTTTAGCATTTATGTGGGGGGAGCAAGTCTGTCATAGCACAAGTTTAGAAGTCAGAGGACAATTTTCAGAATTGTCTCCCCTGCTACCATGTGGATCCTGAGGCTCAAACTCCAGTCCTTGATTTGATTTTGAGACAGGGTCTCATTTGGTTCACACAGGCCTCAAATTGACTATGTAGCTAAAACTGCCTGTCTCCTGAGTGCTGGGATAACAAAGGTGCATCGCCACACATCTAGATTACCCCTAAATTTTAGAGTCTGTTTGTGTGAAACACTCTACAAATAGTATTGAATAAACATTTATTTGTTCCCATTGTATTAATCTGCTAGATGGAATCAGATATATTTGAAATGTGTGATGGGCACATGCTTATAATTCTAGCACTCAGGAAGTAAGGAAAGAACAAGAGTTCAAAGTCATCCTGTGTTTCAGAACAAGTGAGAGACCACCCCAAGTTACATGAGATTCTATATCAAAAGAACATGAGGAAGATTTCATAGCCAGTTGTTTAGTCTACCACAACAAACAAAAGCAATGTTGATGTCCAAAGAGACTGTGGTGGAAGGAAAAAAATTGAAATGGGATTCACCTTTTAGCTAGGTTGAGTTAGATAACTTTGTTTCTAATTGGTTTGTGGTTGTTGTTTTGAGACAGGGTATCTCTATGTAGTACTGGCTGTCTGGGAACTTGATATGCATAGAAGGCTGGTTTCAAACTCTCAGAGATCCAACTGCCTCTTCTTCCCACATTTTAAAGATGTGTGCCAGTACGCCTGGCTAAGTTAGATAACATTTTTTTTCCTTTTATTATTATTTTTAAGAAATTTTCTATGCTGGGTGGTGGTGGTGCCCACCTTTAATCCCAGCACTCCAGAGGCAGAGGCAGGCAGATCTCTGTGAGTTCAAGGCCAGCCTGGGCTACAGAGTGAGTTCCAGGAAAGGTGCAAAGCTACACAAAGAAAACCTGTCTGAAAACCAAAGAAAAATAAATTTTCTATTCATTTTACATACCAACCACAGATCACCCTCTCCTCCCTGCTCTCATCCATAGATAACTCTTAAAGTTGCTTCTACCACGGGTGGTGGTAGCACACGCCTTTAATCCCAGCACTTGGGAGGCAGAGCCAGGTGGATTTCTGTGAGTTTGAGGCTAGCCTGGTCTATAGAATAAGATATAGGACAGGCATCAAAACTATATGGAGAAACCCTGTCTTGAAAAACAAACAAACAAACAAACAAACAAAAAGTTGCTTCTACCTAGGGCTAGAGGTAGAGTTTAATATTTGAACACTTGCCTGGCATGTACAAGGTCATAAATTTAATCCCCAGTAACTTAAAAAGAAAATTCCTAGCCAGGTATGGGGGTGCAGAGGCTATCCTGGTCTATGGGACTGAGTTCTTTATACTCATTCTTTTGTTCATGTTTCAGAAAGTGGTGGAGAAGGAGCTGGAGTCTCTTTTGGAACAGCAAAACACCATTGAAAGTAAGATGGTCACTCTCCATAGGATGGGGTAAGTATGTATCACAGCAAAAGTTGTACATTCAATGGGCACCACTGGATAAAATTAGTTTCCCTAGCCCAATAGTCCAGGCTCTTAGGAGGGGAAGGTGGGAAGCTTGCTGCAAGTTTGATGCCATCCTGGGCTGCAGAGTTACTCCCTGTCTCAAGAAAGGGGAAAAAAGGATTCTTTTTTCTAACTTTGTTTTATGAACTGACAAGCATTTGAAATGGAAAGGAACAATAACTCAAAGTGAGCACCTAAGGATATATACTTTGGTAGTTATCAAAAAGTCCTTGGAACTCAGCATGGTGGCTCAGATCTGTAATCAACCCTTGGAGGTACAGGTAGAATTACCAGGAGTTCAAGGCCAGCTTGGACCACAGGAGACCCAAAAAAAAACCAAAAAAAGCCTTTGACTTTAGACTACAATCAAGCATAGTGCTACACAACTTTAGTTCTAATACTTAGGTGGTAAGGGCAGGTACGTGTGGTTCAAGATCAACTTCAGCTATATAATGAGCTAAGAGGCTAATCTAGGCTATATAAAACCCTCCCAATAAGCAAAACAAAATATTGTCTCCTTGACCCACATAGAACCTTAATAGAAATGCAAATTTTGGCCAGGAGTGGTGGCACATGCTTTTTGTCCCAGCACTTGGTAGGCAGATGCTAGCCTGGACTACAGAGTGAGTCCAGGACAGACAGGACTACACAGAGAAACCTTGTCTCACAAAAAAAAAAAAAAAAAGAAAAAGAAAGAAAGAAAGAAAGAAAGAAAGAAAGAAAAAAAACAAACTAACTAAACCAAAAAAAAACAAAAACAAAAACAAAAAAAACAACAACAAAGGAAGGAAGGAAGGAAAATACAAATTCTGAAACCTCTACCCTAAACTTGCTGAATTACAGACTCTGTTGTTGGGTCCCAGAAATATGTATTTTAATAAGTATCCCAGGTGATTCTGATTTGCAGTTCCAAGTTTAAGAACTACTGCTTTTAGCCTGGCAGTGGTGCCGCATACCTTTAATCCCAGCACTCGGGAGGTAGAGGCAGGTGGATCTCTGAGTTCAAGGCCAGCTTAGTCTGCAGGGCTAGTTCCAGGATAGCCAGGGCTACACAGAGAAACCCTGTCTGGAAGCCCCCCTCCCCCAAAAAGAACTACTGTTTTTATCAGTTTTGTTTATTTGCTGAGTAGCAGGAATCCTAATTGGTCTTATTAAATAACAAAACAAAACAAAAAAAACCAGGACCCAGATATTGGGATAAATGCTGAAAGATCAGAGGAAGCAAGCCAGTTTTTTTTTTTTTTTTTTTTTTTTTGAGCTGAGGATTGAACCCAGGGCCTTGTGCTTGCTAGCGCTCTACCAATTTTTACTTTGCAAACTCCTCAGTGGAAAGGGGAAGATCCTACCTCCTTGAATCCTCAGACTGAATGCTCCTTAGTCCTCAGCAGAAATGGCACCAAACTTCTGTCTCCTCCTGCCTTTTATATTCCTTTCTCTGCCTTCCTAGCGCTGGGATTAAAGGTGTGTGACTCCCAAGTACTCGGATTAAAGGTGTGAGCCACCACTGCCTGGCTCTGTTTCTCTTTTAGACTGGATTAATCTTGTGTGGTACAGGGTGGCTTTGAACTCAGAGATCCAGACAGATCTCTGCCTCCCAAGTGCTGGGATTAAAGGCCACTGCCTGGCCTCTATGTTTAATCTAGTGGCTGGCTCTTCTCCTCTGATCTTCAGGCAAATTTTATTTGTTAAGAGTACAAACAAAATATCACCACAGCTGAATATTGTGGTGTATGCCTATAATCTAAGCATTCAGGAAGGTGAAGTAAAAGGATGGCAATTTGAGGCAAGCTTGAAACTCTGCCTCAAAAAGAGATAGAGGGGGACAAGGGACCCTGGATGTGGTCTTAAACACCTGTAATTCTAACATTTGGAAGGCAAAAACAGGAGGATCAGGGTTTGGTGCTATCTTCTGCTTAGATTAGACCTCATTATCATTATCAAAGCAAACAAAGAGAAAGGGTTGTAGATGTGGCTCAATGATAGAGTATTTTCCTAGCCTGCACAATGCTCTGGATTCCGTCCCCTGTCTCTGTCTCTGTCTCTCTGTCTCTGTCTGTCTGTCACACACACACACACACACACACACACACACACACACACACACGCGGGAGACTGTTGTGAAATAGGGAAAGAAGTGAGAGTGGAAGACACAGTCTCCATCCAGGGGGGAAAGAACAAACACCTATTCCCTCTTGATCATTCCCTCTGCCTCTGTGGATAAGTGTGCCCTGTGGTGATATTGTGTTCCCCAATATATTTTGCACCCTAATAAATTTATCTGGGGTCAGAGAACAAGAACAGCCACTAGATATAGAGGCCAGAAAATGGTGGCACACTTGCCTTTAATCCTAGCATTCCAAAGGCAGAGATCTGTGGTGGTATTGTGTTCCCCGAAAAAAACTTATCTGGGGTCAGAGAACAGGACAGCCACAATATTAAACATGAGGATAGGCAGTGATAGCACACGCCTTTAACCCCAGCACTCAGGAGGCAGAGCCAGGCAGATCTCTGAGTTCAAGGCCACATTGGAAATAGCCAGGCATGGTGACTCACACATTTAATCCCAGAAATCCAGCCTTTAATCCCAGGGAGTGGGGGCAGAAAGAGATTATATAAGGCGTGAAGACCAGAAACTAGAAGCATTTGGCTGGTTAAGCATTTAGGCTTCTGAGCAACAGTTCAGCTGAGATTCATTTGGATGAGGACTCAGAAGCTTGCAGTCTGAGGAAACAAGACCAGCTAAGGAACTGGTGAGGTGAGGAAACTGTGGCTTGTTCTGTCTCTCTGATCTTCCAGCATTCACCCCAATAACTGGCCTCAGGTTTGATTTTATTAATAAGAACTTCTAACAGTTCTGCTTCAGAGGTCCATCTGGATCTTTGTGAGTTCAAAGCCACACTGGAAACAACTAGGTATGGTGACATGCGCCTTTAATCCCAGGAAGTGATGGCAGGAAGCAGAAAGGTATATAAGGCGTGAGGACCAGGAACTAGAGCCTGGCTAAGCTTTTAGTCGTTTAGCAGCAGTTCAGCTGAGATTCATTCAGGTGAGGACTCAGAGGATTCCATTTTGAGGATACAGGATCAGCTGAGAACTTGGCGAGGTGAGGTCAGCTGTGGTTTGTGTTCTGTCTCTCTGATCTTCCAGTATTCACCCCAATACCTGGCCCTGGGTTGCTTTTATTAATAAGACCTTTTAAGATTCGTGCTACAGTTCTCTGACTATGTCTGTCTCTAGTCCCAATCTGCAGTTGATTGAGGGAGATGCAGAGCAGCTGGCTGGAATGATCACCTTTACCTGCAACCTAGCTGAGAATGTGTCCAGCAAAGTCCGTCAGCTTGACCTAGCCAAGGTAATTCCCACTGAGCTTTTGGTGTTTGGGCTCATAGAAGGGAGGGAAGAAGTTACATTAGAGACTAGAAAAGAACCATCCAGTTAAAAATTATATAGAAAATATCAGAACCAGACGAGATGCCACATGAAAACTCTAGACCATTAGCTCTTAGGTATATAAAAATAAAAATCCTCAATAAGAACTAAAAGCAAATCCAACAACATATAAAAAGGATTATATATGAACACCAGTAGGATTTGTCCTAAGAATGCAAAGGGTGGATTAACATCTGAAAATCAAGTAATGTAAATCAATAAAGGGAATGGGGATGGAGCTTGGTAGAGTACTTGCCTAGCAGGCACTGAAGCTTAGATTAGATTCCAGCACAGCAGTCTTATGTTTCCGAGTATTACATACATCTTGATAAAGTTATATAAAATTAACAAAATAAATATGGATTATTCTCATTCAGGCTTCTATGAAAATGAATTAACCACATTAATTAAATCGTGGTATCTGTTAGTGTCTTAATTATCATCCACAACAGTTTTATAAGTGGTTATGGTAGTATTTTATAATTTGCCAGTTACAGCTGAAAAGGACTGACAGTTAGCTAGGCTCTGCTCCTAAATCTCTACATTCTGAAAAGTCGTTTGAAGGAATAGGACATTGTCTTTAAGCACAAAGAATTTTTGCAGAACCGCCTCTATCAGGCCATTCAGCGAGCTGATGACATCTTGGACCTGAAGTTCTGCATGGATGGAGTTCAGACTGCTTTGAGGAATGAAGATTATGAGCAGGCTGCAGCCCACATTCATCGTTACTTGTGCCTGGACAAATCAGTCATTGAGCTCAGCCGACAAGGCAAAGAAGGTCAGTATCCCCGACTCTTGATTAAGGTTTGGTTATAGGCATCTGTGATCTAAACTAAGCAAACTCAATCAAGAAAAATATGTGTTGCTAGGTATGGTGGCTCAAGTCTATAATGCAGCACTTGGGAGGCTGAGGCAGGGGGATCCCATGAGTTCAAGGCCAACATGGGCTATAAAGTGAGAACCATATCTCTAAAAACACAACAAACAAACAAAAACAAAACAAAATTTAGAAAGTTATGTGCTACCTCTGCATAGCTTTGCACCTTTCCTGGAACACACTCTGTAGCCCAGGCTGGCCTCAAACTCACAGAGATCAGCCTGCCTCTGCCTCCCGAGTGCTGGGATTACAGGCATGCGCCACCATAGCCCGGATAGGATGTTTCTATATCTGATAGTATGCTGTAAATTCTGTACCATCCTGGAACAGATAATATTCCCCTTTGATAGATATCCTTGATGCTATTTTTGCCAACTTGACATAAGCTAGAGTTACCTGGGAAGAACTTTAATGGAGAAAATGCCTACATTAGATTGTCTATAGGTGAGTCTGTGGGGCATTTGCTTAATTAGTGATTGATGTAAAAGGGCCCAGCTCACTATGAGTGGTGCCACATCTGGGCCAGTGGTTCATGAGAGAGACCAAGTCAGTAAGCAGCATTTCTCTATGGCCTCTGCTTTAGTTCCTGCCTCCAGGTTCCTGCCCTGAGTTCCTGTCTTGGCTTACCCAATAGTAGACTGTCACTTATGAACCAAAGAACCACTGCCCCCAACCCAAGTTGTTTTGGGTCATGGTGTTTTACCATAGCAATAGAAACCCTAATTGAGACAATGGAAAAAAAAAACAACTGATCTTGTATCTCCTGAGTCTCTGGCTAGTAGATTATTTATGCTTAGCCATATTACTTACTTAAAAAATTAAATTATTGGGCTGGAAAAAATAGTGTAGTTGGTAAAGTGCTTGCCTCACAGGTATAAACACCTAAGTTTGATCCCTAGAACCTATGTAGAGATGCCAGGCATGGTGGCACATGCTTGCACTCCTGTGCTGGGAGGCAGAGACAGGCTTCTGTAGCTCACTGACTGTCTAGTCTAGTATATATGGTAAGCTCCAGGCCAATGAGAGACTCTCCCTCAAAGGAAATGAACTGTATTCTTAAAGCTAACACCCAAGTTTGTCTTCTGCCCCACATATACATGCACTAAAAAAATTGTTTGTGTAGTATTCTAGACTTTCTTTGACTGAGTCACTCCACTGTGGTGGTATACTGTGTACCCTAATAAACTTGCCTGAGGATCAGAGGACAGAGCCAGCCACTAGATTAGACACAGAGGCCAGGCAGTGGTGGCACACACCTTTAATCCCAGCACTTGAGATCTCATGCCTTTGCTTGGGAAGCACACATGCCTTTAATCCCAGGAAGTGATATGGCAGGACAGAGAAGGTATATAAGGCGTGAGGAAATAGGAACTCACTCTTTAGGTTGAGGATTTCGTAGAGATAAGAACTAGTGGCTGGCTGCTCTGCTTCTCTGATCTTTCAGCTTTCACCCTGATATCTGGCTCTGGGTTTTTTATTAAAAGACCATCTACTGGTCTACAGAGTGAGATCCAGGAAAGACACAAAGCTACACAGAGAACCCCTGTCTTGAAACACACACCACCACCACCCCAAAAAAAAGACCATCTAAGGTTCAAACAATAGGGTTCTCTGTCGGATAGCCACTCATCCTCCATTCTATGTGCAAGTGACTCTGGAGCTCTTCTTCAGGCCAGGACATAGACTACCTGCAGCATTTTGCAAATGCTCTTCATCTGCAGTCCCTTTTCCTGGAATGTGTGTCCCTTCTACTCAGATATCAAAGTCCTGTGTAGCTTTAATAGATGATACATAATCTTTTATAGAAAGTCTTTTTAATTATTTCACCCAGAAATGTGACTTTTAGGAAACAGTTTATCTTTTATTTGATTGTAACTTTCATGCACTACAGTCATGGCAGATTCATCTTTCAGTCATCCACATTGCTAGTCCAGTATCTTGTACACAGTCAGGATTTAAACATACTTGCCATGTGAATGATGGTACATAAAGTGACATGGACCTGATATAGCACCATTCTTTATATTGATTGTCATTTTCTCTCCATTGAGCAGGAAGCATTATTGATGCCAACCTGAAATTGCTGCAGGAAGCTGAGCAGCGTCTTAAAGCCATAGTAGCAGAGAAGTTTGCTATGGCTACCAAAGAAGGTGATTTGCCCCAAGTGGAGCGATTCTTCAAGATCTTCCCACTGCTAGGTTTGCATGAGGATGGGCTAAGCAAGTTCTCAGAATACCTTTGCAAACAGGTATGGGCATTGTATTAGTCAGGGTTCTCTGGAGTCATAGAACTTATGGAATGAGAGAGAGAGAGAGAGAGAGAGAGAGAGAGAGAGAGAGAGTGTGTGTGTGTGTGTGTGTGTGTGTGTGTGTGTGTGTGTGTGTGTGTATGGGATTTATTAGAATGGCTGCAGTCTAGGTAATCCAGCAATGGCTGGCTGTGAACAGAAAGTCCAAGAATCTAGTAGTTGCTCAGTCCCACAGGCTGGATGTCTCAACTGGTCTTCTGCATATGCTGGGGTCCCAAAGAAGTAGGCTTCAGTGCAGGTGAAGGAATGGATGTGCTAGCAAGGAGAGGACAAACAGACAAAGAGCAAAAGCTTCCTTCTACCATGCCCTTACATAGACTTCCAGCAGAGGGTGTGGCCCAGATTAAAGGCAGATCTTCCAGCCTCAAGATTGGGATCAAAGGAGAGTATCCTTGAGCCTCAAGAAAGGGCTGTGTCTTCCAGCCTTAAGATCTAGATGAAGGGCTGGAGAGATGGCTCAGAGGTTAAGAGCACTGCTTGACTACTTGCTCTTCCAAAGGTCCTGAGTTCAATTCCCAGCAACCACATGGTGGCTCACAACCATCCTTAATGAGATCTGGTGCCCTCTTCTGGCCTGCAGGGATACATACAGACAGAACACTATATACATTATAAATAAATCTTTTGTTGTTGTTGTTGTTTTTTTGTTTTGTTTTTGTTTTTTTTTTTTTTTTTTGAGCTGAGGCTCGAACCCCAAGCCTTGCGCTTGCTAGGCAAGTGCTCTACCATTGAGCTAAATTCCCAACCCTTGAAATAAATCTTTAAAAAAAATTTAGATCAAGGGGAGTGGGGAGATGGCTCAGAGTTTTAGAGCACTGGCAACTCTTCCAGAGGACCTGAGTTCAATTCCTAGCAACTACATGGTAGCTCACAACAAAATCTGAGGTCCTCTTCTGACAGGCAGACATACATTCAGGCAGAAAACTGTGCACATAATAAATAAATTAAAAAAAAAAAAAAGAGAGAGAAAAGAAAAGAAGAAAAGATCTAGATCAAAGATGTGTGTCTTCCTATCTCAAAGGTCCAGACTTAGAAGTAGATTTACCTACTTCAAACCAAGCAGAAAATCTCTCACAGGTGTGCCTTCCATTTCTGGATTATAGTTCATTCCAGATGTAGTCAAGTTGACAACCAAGAACAGCCATCACAGGCAGGAATTATTTAGTAGGATGATGTAGTGCTTTGCCTACGGAGTAAGACACTAAGAACATTAAGTTTTTGTTTGTTTAATTCTTCATCTGTAGTACTAGGGAAGAACCTTGGACTTCATGCATGCTGTGCCATCACTCTGTCACTAAGCTGTGTCTCCAGCCCTCACTAGCCTCACGCTCACTCACAAAAGCCTTAAACTTGAGATTCTCCTACTTCAGCTTCACCAGCTGCTGGGTTTGTACCTGCAATAACAGGCCAGGCTGACAACTCCAGCTTTGTGACTGCGATTGGCTGGGAATTTGCTGGGTAGACCAGGCTGGCCTTGAGATATCAAAGCAGTCCTGCCTCTGCCTCCCTAGGAGTACCGGATTAACAAATTCTGTTTCTGTGGATACTTCCTCTTTTCTAATGTGATTCTGCTTTTACTATACTCTGGAAGAATTAGATACATATATGCATTTGGCACTTTTTTTTAATGGCCTGTTTTTTTCCAGGCGTAACCTAGACATCTGTTGATATATATTGATTTTCAAAAGGCCAGGTAAAAATACAAGAAAATTAAAATGCAACTTCTCCGGATAAGTTGATCGCCCTTTCAGGCTGTTACTCGGGAACTACTTTCTGATTTTGTTCATTTGTTCCTTGAGACAGACTCTTGATGTGTAGCCCTGGGAGCAGTTCAATATGTAGACCAAGCTGGCCTTGAACTTGTGATCCTCCTGCCCCACCTTCCAAATATAGGGTTATAGGCATGCATCACTAAGGGACTGGCTTCTTTTAGGATGAGTTAAAGAGACAGTGGGATGGCTTAGTTGGCAAAAGTCCTTGAGTCGAGCCTACCCTGATGATCCCCGGCAGCCGTGTGAAGGTGGAAGGAGGAACTGTCACTACACAGTTGTCCTCTCACCTCCACACACTGTGAGCTCACACACAGAGAGTTTGAAAAAATTCAACAATTTCAGTTGATGGTGATGGGTCCTGCTTGTAATCCCAACACTTGGGAGAGAGAGGCTTGAGGGTCAGGAACTCAAGGTTATCCTCTGCTACATAGTAGATCATGAGACTTTATCTTTAAAAAAAAAAAAAAGTTCTCAAAAATAGAAACAGAGTCAACAAACATGCAGAGTTGTTGAATCTTTTTAACCATCTCTCAGTGCATCCTTCTTATATCCAAGAATTCTCTATAATGGAGCACTATTCTGCCATTTAGGAAAACAAGACCAGGCTGGGTGTGGTAGCTCACTCCTTCTAATCTCGGTACTCGGGAGGCAGAAACAGGTGGATCTCTGTGAGTTTGAGACCAGCCTGGTCTACGTAGTGAGTTCCAGGACAGCCAGGGTTATGTAGAGACCCTGTCTCAAAAAAAAAGAAAGAAAAATAGAAAAATGAGACCATTCCATGTATACTAGTTTATTTTACTTTATAACAATGGTTCTCAGCCTTTCTAATACTACAGCCCTTTAATACAGTTCCTTATGTTGTGGGACCCCCAACTATAAAATTATTTTATTACTGCTTCATAATGGTAATTTTGCTACTATTATGAATCATGATGTAAATACTTTTGGAGATAGAGGTTTGCCAAAGGGGTTGTGACCCACAGGTTGAGAGACACTGTAACATAAGCTGCCATTCTTACTTCAGTTGAGGGAGTGGCAGTAAAGTTATTACTTACTTATATAAGCACAGACTATTTTGGAAGGGAACTTGGATCTTGAACTGTAGGTAAGAGAAAGGACTTTTGTTCCTTTTAAATATTTAAATGTGGGGTTGGGGATTTAGCTCAATGGTAGAGTGATTGCCTAGCAAGCACAAGGCCCTGGGTTCGATCCTCAGCTCCACATACAAAATATATATATATTTAAATGTGTGCTTCACTGATTCTAAAAATTTAGTTTAAAATTAAGAAAGATGGCTAGGAATAATAGCACATGCCTTTAATCTCAGTACTGAGGAGGCTGAGGCAGGCAGATCTCTGGGAGTTCTGGGCCAGCCTGGTCTACATAGTGAATCCCAGGACATCCAGTCCTACATAGAAAAACCCCATCTCAAACAAACAACAACAAAAATTAAGCAAGATGACTCAGTGAGTTGAGTCATTTGCTCTCAAGCCTAACAACCTGCATTCAATCCCTGGGACCCACATGGTGGGAAAAAAAAAACAATTCCAGTAAATTGTCCTCTGGCCTCCACACATACACTGAGGCACACACACACAGAGTGATATAATTAAACATTTACTTAAGTACACTTGCTAGGCATTATGGTATAACATATGTTTGTGATGCTAGCACTTGGTAACCTGGGGCAGAAACATCACTAGTTTAAGGCTAGCCTCATTTATAGTCAGTTTTAAGCCAGTTTGGACTACATAGGGGGACTCTGTCTCAATAAATAAATAAAATGTCCTTTGGTACATTTTTAATTTTTAAAATGTATTAATTTTTTAAATTATATTTTATGTGTATGGGGATTTTACCTGCATGTATATCTGCACCACTTGCATGTCTGGTGCCTGTGGAGGCCAGAAGAGGAACTATAACTGGAGTTACAGATGGTTATGAGCTACTTTGTAGGTGCTGGGAATTGAGTGAAGATCTCTGGAAGAAGAGGCAGGGCTCTTATCCACTGAGCCATCTCTCAGCCTCCGCAACAAAGAGGAGTAATATATAAATATTACTGTAACTATATTGAGTTACACTTTAAGATCATTATTGAAATTAGAAGTACTTTCTCCTTTTAGTTAGTCGTAGTCCATATTTTCAAACAGATTAAACAATTATTCCCCTGAATAGAGAAGCTATCATCCTGGGCATGATGGCACATAGCGTTAATCTCAGGACTGAATAGACAGAGACAGGCAGATCTCTGTACATTGGAGGCGAGCCTGATCTACATAGCAAGCAAGTTCCAGGCCACTAGCCAGGTTACATAGTGAGACCCTGCGCCCCCCCCCCATAAATAAATAAATGAACCAACAAATAAATTCACATGTTCAGGTTCCTTGTCATACTTGAGCACCCACGAAGGTTCCTCAGTGCCACCTCCAACCACCAAGGAACATGTGGAAGAAAAGCTGACAGGAAGCCTTTGGTCTGAGAAATATGTGCGGGTTTTTCTGCTTTCAGGTGGCCAGTAAGGCTGAGGAGAACCTGCTCTTGGTGCTGGGGTCTGATATGAGTGACCGAAGAGCTGCAGTCATCTTTGCAGACACTCTCACGCTCCTGTTTGAGGGTGAGCCTTTCTCTACTCTAGGGAGACCAGACGCTTTCTTCTGACATCTGCACCCTGGCCCTTCCTGTCCCTCTACTCAGGTGTGTTTCACCCAGTCCTGTGGTTTTCTGTGTGCTCATTTATTGGATAACCGGTTTCCAGATTAGTATCTGATTAGCAGGATTGGAGTCTCCCCCAAATTTTTAACCTCCCTAGCCCTCAAGACCCAAACTCTAAAAAAAAAATAAATTTAACCTAAAATAAATCATCAGGAAGGTGATCTATTCTAAAGATCGTGCTAGAGAAAACACCTTTACTGTGACTTCTCAAGTGCCTATTCATATACCAATCACTGTTTACATTTTTTTTAGCAACAAAGCAACAACTAGAACTGTCCATTTCAAATACTGAGAGGGATTGAGTTAGACCTAAGTTAATCTTTGATAGGGAAAGGAATTTATTTTATGAAAAATATGTGGAGTCCAACTTTCCCTTCCTTCTAGGGATTGCCCGAATTGTGGAAACCCACCAACCCATAGTGGAGACTTACTATGGACCTGGGAGACTCTATACCCTAATCAAATATCTTCAAGTAGAATGTGACAGACAGGTGGAGAAGGTGGTGAACAAGTTCATCAAGCAGAGGGACTACCACCAGCAGGTGAGCAGAGGGAACGTCCTGTAGTTTGAGAGCAGCTTTAGTCAGGACACTAGAAGACATGAACATAAAGTGCCCGGGGAGAAGGGAAGATGGTGAAGGTTCACTGTCCTGCACCTTAACCCCAGGGAGACCATGGAGTGCACTACAGTGCCCTCTAGGGATGCCAAGAGGAGTTTCTCTCCTAGGATACTACTGAGTGTCAAATATTAGTAATTCATTTGTTTTGAACTTCACCTTAGTTCCTTATGGCTTCCTTTTTTAGACCTGTTTTCTATATCTATAAGCTCAGGAAACAAAAGTAGCACATAGGAATAGGAATGGCCAGCTGGCTCTGTGGTACATGGCTGAAATCCCAGCAGTTGGGAGGCTGAAGCAGCAGGATCACCATTATTTTGAGGCCAGCCTGGACTACATAAGGACATCCAGGCCAGCCTGAGTTACGTAGTAAGTCACTATTTCAAACAAACAAACAAACAAAACAAAACCAAAAGGCCAGATAGATTGGCTCCCAGACTAGGAGACTAGGTAGTAGTCCATGAGAATGTCATTAGTGTTACCTTTTCTCTTTGTTTAAGACTTACTGTTTTTATTTTCTCTGTATGTATGTGTGTGTGTGCAGCATGTACATGCTTAGTGCTCATGGAGGCCAGAAAAAGGCACTAGATTCCTTGGGCTGAAGTTAAAGATGGTTGTTAGCCACCACATGGGTTCTGGGAACCAAATCCCAATCCTCTGTAAGAGCAGCTAGTGCTCTTAACCAATAAACCATTGCACCATCTCCTAGCATTACTTTTAAATGTAATAACAAGGGCCGGAGAGATGGTCCAGTGGTTAAGAGCATTTGCTGCTCTTCTAAGGACCTGAGTTTGATTCCAGGGCTCCCATAGTGGCTAACAACAATCTGTGACTCCAGTTCCAGAGGATTTGAACCCTAGTTGGCTTCCATAGGCAATGCATACAGTACACATACATACATGCAGGTAAAACATCTGTATACAGAAATAAAAATTAAATAAGTAGCCAGGTGGTGCTGATTCATGCCTTTAATCCCAGCACTTGGGAGACCAAGGGAGGCAGATCTCTTGAGTTCAAGGCCAACCTGGTCTACAAAGTGAGTTCTAGGACAGCCAGGGCCATACACAGAAACCCTGTCTTGAAAAAACCAAAACAAAAAAATAAATAAGTGTAAACAGAAATGAGCAACAGTACCTAAACCAAAAATATATCTTTGGCTAGAAAGTCTACCACTAGCTTGAAAGAAAAGTAAGCCTAGTTAGTAACCTGAAGCTTAGCCTTATAGGCTAGAATGACCAATGGGAGGCAGGAATACTATTCTGATTTCTGTGGTGTTTTGCAGTTCCGGCTTGTCCAGAGTAACTTGATGAGAAATTCTGCAACAGAAAAAATCGAACCAAGGTAATAATTCTTCAGCCTATAAGTATTGCAGTTACTGTTTACATCTAGTTTAGAGACTACTTTGTTAAAATTTATGTTTAATTTTTTTTGTTCATTTTGAAACAAGGTCTCTCTATGTGCTGTCCTGGAACTCTCTATGTAGACCAGGCTAACCTTGAACTCACAGAGATTTACCTGCCTCTGCCTCCCAAGTGCTGGCATTAAAGACCTGTGCTACCATGCCCACAGTTTTTTTTTTTTTGTTTTTTTTTTTCTGGCGTTGATGACTGAACCCAGGGCCTTGCGCTTGCTAGGCAAGCGATCTACCACCGAGCTAAGTCCCCAACCCCCAGTTATTTTATTTACTTTTTTAAATGATTTATTTATTTTTGTTTTATGTTCATTGGTGTTTTGCCTTCGTGTATGTCTATGTGAGGGTGTTGGATCCCCTGGAACTAAAGTTACAGTTATGAGCTGCCATGTAGGTGCTGGGAATTGAACTTGGGTCCTCTTGAAGAATAGCCAGACTCATAGCAATCCACCTGCCTCAGTCTTCCAAGTGCTGAGATTACAGGTATAAGCTACCAATTTCCAACTCCATCAATTTCTCATAATAGAAGATACCATACAAAAATATCTATATAACACATGTAGTTAATAAAGAATAATAGATCACTGGCTGAAGATATCTCAGTTGGTAAGAGTGCTTACCCAGTATGCACAAAACCTAGTACCACATAAAAACAAGCATGATGGTTCATGCCAATAATACTAACACCCCAGAAGGTAGACAGGAGGATCAGTGTTGCTCAAATCCTGAATGGTCTTATAATAAAAACCCAGGAGCCAGATACGGAGTAAATGCTGAAAGATCAGAGAGACAAAGGAACAAACCACTAGAGAAACTTCTCACCACCACTTAATCCTTAGGCCAGAAGGGAGGCGAGATCCTGTCTCCACAATCCCCAGGCTGAATGCCTCTGAGTCCTCACCTGAAAAGGCACCAAACTCCTCTCTCCTCCTGCCTTATATTCCTTTCTTCTCCCAGCCATGTCACTTCCTGTCTCAACCTTCCTAATGCTGAGATTAAAGGCATGTGACTCCCAAGTACTGGGATTAAAGGTGTGTGCCACCACTGCCTGGCTCTGTTTTTCTTTTAGAGTGGATTAATCTCCTGTAGTCCAGGGTGGCTTTGAACTCAAAGACATCCAGACGATCTCTACATCCTGAGTGCTAGGGATTAAAGGTATGTGCCACCACTGCCTGGCTTCTATGTTTAATCTAGTGGCTGGCTCTGTCCTCTGATCTTCAGGCAAATTTTATTTGTTAGAGTACAAATAAAATATCACCACAGATCAGAAGTTCAAGGTCATAGTCAGCTAAATAGTGAATTCAAGGCTAGTCTGTACTACATGAGACCCAATTTCATTTTTTTTTTCCCCCGAGACAGGGTTTCTCTGTAGCTTTGGAGTCTGTCCTGGACTAGCCCTGTAGACCAGGCTGGCCTCGAATTCACAGAGAATTCACCTGCCTCTGCCTCCCGAGTGCTGGGATTACAGGGATGCGCCACCACTGCCCGGCCAAGACACTATTTCAAAAACAAAATTAGGGAATGGAGAGATGGCTAAATGGTTAAGAACATCTACTGCCCCTCAGAGGATCTAAGTTTGGTTTCCAGCACCCAGATCAGTGTGGCTCACAATCACTTGTAATTCCAGCTGCAGAAAATCCAACATCTTTGAAATCTGTGGACACCTATACCTACCCAGATATACATATACACACATGATTAATATTTTTTCTTAATTAGGGGGCTGGAGAGATGGTTCAGCAATAAAGAGCTCTAGCTATTCTTCCAAATGGCAGCTTACAACTATCTGTAACTCCAGTTTCAGGGGTTCCAACATCCTCTCTGCCCTCTGCAGGCACTGCATGCTCTTGTTGAGTAGACATACTTGTGGGCAAAACACCCATACACATAAAATAAACTTTTAAAAGTGGTTTTTGTTGTTTTTTAAAGATTGATTTATTATGTATACAGTGTTCTGCTTGCATGTATGCCTGCAGGCCAGAAGAGGGCACCAGATCTTATTATAGATGGTTGTGAGCAGCCATGTGGTTGCTAGGAATTGAACTCAGGACCTGTGGAGCAACAAGTGCTCTTAACCTCTGAGCCATCTCCAGCCCCTTTAAATGTTTTTAATTTAAAAAATTAAATTAAAAAATTTTTTAGCCGGGCGGTGGTGGTGCAGGCCTGTAATCCCAGCACTCGGGAGGCAGAGGCAGGCGGATCTCTGTGAGTTCGAGGCCAGCCTGGGCTACCAAGTGAGCTCCAGGAAAAGGCACAAAGCTACACAGGGAAACCCTGTCTCGGAAAAAAAAAAAAAATTTTTTTTTTTTTTTTTTTACTATGTACATATTATGCACCAGATACTGGTTCGTATGGTAGCATGGTGACCAAAATCAGATCTAAGTCCTTTCTTATGGCACTTATAGTCTATCAAATTGATAGTAATTGTCCTAGTTTGCTTTCTGTTTTTGTGATAAACACCAATAACCAAAAACAACTTGGGGTGGGGAAGTTAGTTGTCTTACATATTCCAATCACAGTCCATCATCGATGTAAGTCAGCACAAAAACTCAAGTAAGCAGGACCAATAGCAGAGACTGTGGAGTGCTACTTACTGGCACGTTCTTCATTGCTAATTTTCTTTGTTATACATCACAGGACCACCTCTCAGGGATAGAACCACCTGCCCAGGTTCTGAACCCTCCTACACTAGTCATTAATCAAGAAAATGCCTCACAGACTTGCCTGTAGGCCGATCCTATAAAATCATTTTCTCATTTGAGGTTCCTTCTTCCCAGAAGACCCTAGCTCATGTTAAATTGATTTAAAAAAGGAAAGAAAGGAAGGGAAGGAGGGAACGAGGGAACTAACCAACAGCTGCACAGTGGTAGTGAACACCTTTAATCCCAGCACTCAGGAGGCAGAGGTAGGCAGATCGCTGAGTTCAGGCCAGCCTGGTCTACAAAGTGAGTTCCAGGACAGCCAGAGCTACACAGAGAAACGCTGTCTGGAAAAGCCAAAACAAACAACCTAACCAGCATAGTAATGATAGCTAACACATATATAATGTTGATTGTGTGCTAGTCATTGCTATAAGCACTTAACAAATATTAAACCACTTTCTTCAAGGTACGTTAACCTCTACACTACTGGCATTTTGGCTAGATAGTTTTGGGTTTTTTGTTTTGTTTTATTTTGTTTTGTTTTGTTTTGTCAGGAACTGGCCTGTAAACTGTGAGATGGATAGCAGCATCCCTGTATTTAGCCACTGTATTGTGGGAGACTGTGAGGGGCCAGCTCCCACCTTTTCTCACCTATTCTATGGTTCTTAGGAGGAGGAGAGAGGGATAAGAAATATTAGAAAGATAGCGAAGAGGAGAAAGACAGAAACACAGGATAACTTAGGGAGGACCTGGGTCAATACCCAATGGCCTTTTCTGTCTATTCAAAAGGGCTTTTTATAACAATGCCAAAGAGTGGGGCAAAAGACCTCCCCCTTGCAAGATCAAAGCACACCGCACAGCCAAGTGTAGACCCTTCCAAACACCTGATAACCATGCCCATGGTTAAATCATCACCTTATGCAGCCCTGCTGGGTAAAGCAAGCTCAGATTCTCAAACTCTGAGTAAATTCTCACTAGGAAACCTCTGTGGGTCTCCACACTATAGTCCCCTGGGGGGTGCAAAATCGATAGTAAATTACTGATTTAATTTACAACTCTTTTCAGATGAACAAACTAAAGCCTAGAGATGCTAAATGACTTGACCAAGATAATAAAGCTAGGGGCTGGAGAGATGGCTCAACAGTTAAGAGCACTGGCAGCTCTTCCAGAGGTCCTGAGTTCAGTTCCCAGCAACCACATGGTGGCTCACAACCATCTGTAGTGAGGTCTGGCCCTCTTCTGGCCTGCAGGCATACATGCATGCAGAACAATGTATACATAATAACTAAGTAAATCTTTTAGAAAAAGATAATAGGGAACTGGAGAGATGGCTCAGAGGTTAAGAGCACTGACTGCTCTTCCAGACGTCCTGAGTTCAATTCCCAGCAACCACATGGTGGCTCACAACCATCTGTAATGAGATCTGGTGCCCTCTTCTGTAAACATAATAAATAAATAAATCTTTTAAAAAAAAAAAAAGAAAGAAAGAAAAAGATAATAAAGCTAGAAAATGGCAGAAATAGAATCTAGAATAGAAGCAGTTTAATTTTGTTAACTACTTGGGTATATGAAGTGTAAGGTTCAAGAGAGCATGTAATGAGGGATAATCAAATGTGGTCAAGTTTCAGGAATTCTTCCTGAGGAAATGGCCATAGGCCTGAGACTGGAAGAGTGAATTGGAGTATAAGGAAAAGTATCCAAGATAGCATAAGGAGAGTGTGTGCAAAATATTGGAGAGAGCCTAAAATACGATGAATATTAGGGGGTTATTACAGAGTCAGCCCCAGGTCGTGTATCAGTAATGGAGAACTGTGAAAACTGTATGACCAGATTGATGTTTTGGCCATTACTTCTCAGTGTGTGAAGGGAGTTTGTATATAATGGAGATCAGGTTCATCATCTTCTTCTTTTTTTTTTTTTTTTTTTCCAAGACAGGTAGCTTTGGAGCTTGTCCTAGACTAACTCTGTAGACCAGGCTGGCCTCAAACTCACAGAGATCCACCTGCCTCTGCCTCCCGAGTGCTGGGATTACAGGTGTGCGCCACCACCACCCGGCCAGGTTCATCTTCTTGTTCAGTGGTTCTAGTACAATTCACTAAGTGGGTCATTCATTCCTCCCATTCAATCATCTTAACAGTCTCAATAAAAATCACTCCTGAGGCAGAGGCAGAGGCAGGAGGATCTCATGAGTTTGGGGCTAGCCTGGTCTATGGAGTGAGGTCCAGGCTAGCCAAGGCTACTTAGAGAGACCCCGTGTTTAAAAAAATAAAATCAGTGACTGCCTGGACAATTTTGTTCCATTTATACATTTCTCTTTACACTAGTAATGCATAGTCTTGACTAGTATAGATTGTGTGTGTGTGCGTACATGTGCTCAAGTGCATGTTGTGTGTTTGTTTAGATGTGTGAGTCCCCAGGCTGAGGAGACTTTGGGTATCCTATTCTGTCACTCTCCTCATCTTCTACTCCCCACCTCATTCACTTAAGACCCAGGCTATCACTGGACTGAAGCCTGCTGTTTCAGGTAGGCAGTTGGCCTGGTTTATTTTCTTTTTTCTTTTAAACATAGGTGTTGGGGATTCCAACTCAGGTCCTCATTTTGTGCAGCAAGCACTCTTACCCAGTGAATTCAGGAAGTTCAAATCCTCAAATTTCATTTTCTCAGCATTGTTTTGGCTCTTCACTGAAATAGATGGTTTAATGATGTGTCCTAAAAATCTCAAGGTTTAATTTAAAATTAGGGAAGAATATTTTCTTTCACATAAGCATAGATAATTTTCATATCAGAGGTAAATGATTCAGGTACTGGCAAGTGAAAAATATGGTTGAAGCTGAGTGTACTGCCTACTCCTTTAATCCCAGCACTTGGGAGACAGGGGCAGGCAGATCTCTGTGAGTTTGAGGCCAGCCTAGTCTACAGAGTGAGTTCGAGGACAGCCAAGACTATATATAGAGATTGCTAAAAGGAAAAAGAAAGTGTGGTTGATAGCTGTCTCTATAACAAGGCAGTGCAGCCATCAGGCAGAACTATCCTTATGTACCTGGGTTAGGAGGAGGTGGTTTGTGTTTACTTTGTAGCCTTTCCATTTATAGGAATAAAGTGTTCTTATTCCCTCTGTTCTTTGTCTCAGGGAGCTGGATCCTGTCCTGACTGAGGTCACTCTGATGAATGCCCGAAGTGAGCTTTACTTACGCTTCCTCAGGAAGAGGATCAGTGCAGATTTTGAGGTGGGGGACTCCATGGCTTCAGAAGATGTAAAGCAAGGTAAAACATATTTCTTGTACTGGGTGGGCGGGCTGGCATAAGCTGTTGGCATTGTCTTGTCATAGCCAAACCATAGAGCTCTTAATAAGGAAACCACTGAGTCTCTGGACAAAATGGCCTTTAGTGAAAATGTTCAATGTGCCACATTTTAGAAATGGACTGGAATTTTGAGGCTTCTAAAAGGCAAGTAAAACTGATGTCCATTCATTTCTTACACTTTTCTCTATGCCAGCCCTCAATTATAGTTAGACTTAGGAAATGAGTGCATATAAATGTCTGAATAGTACAAAAGAGCTGTTTACACTAGTGAACTTTTAGAAATGACAAGTGTTCTGAAACTGGATTGTAGCCATTGTTGCACAAATACAGTACGTTGCTAAAGATCATTAGGTCATACACATACAATGGTGAATTCTGTGGACTAGAAGTTACACCTCAGTAAACTTAAGAATATAGTACAAGGCCGGGCAGTGGTGGCGCACGCCTTTAATCCCAGCACTCTGGAGGCAGAGGCAGGTGAATCTGTGAGTTCGAGGCCAGCCTGGTCTCCAAAGCGAGTTCCAGGAAAGGTGCA
Organism: Onychomys torridus; assembly: GCF_903995425.1. NCBI lineage: Eukaryota > Metazoa > Chordata > Mammalia > Rodentia > Cricetidae > Onychomys > Onychomys torridus. The sequence continues at coordinate 38,746,818 of NC_050447.1, forward strand.
AAGCTACACAGAGAAACCCTGTCTCAAGAAACAAAAAAAAAAAAAGAATATAGTACAAACAGGACATGGAAGTCCATGCCTCTAGTTCCAGCAGTGAGTTATGTAGCAAAACCTTTCTCAAAAAAGCTGGACATGGTGGTACATGTTTAATCGCAGTACTCTGGAGGCAGAGGCAGGCAGATCTTTGAGTTTGAGGCCTGTCTCAAAAGAGGAGTGGGAGGATAAATATAATATAGAGAAAGTCTTCCACCCTGTCCCAGTCTTCAAGCTCTACCCCTCACAGTTTTTGAAGAGAAAGATGGCATTGAAAAAACAAGGGGTGCTGGAAAGATGGTTAAAAGCAATGGCTGCTCAAGAGGACTGGGGTTCAGTTCCCAGCACCCACAGGGATGCTCACAACTGCCTCTAACTCCAGTTTCAGGGAATCCAGCACCCTTTTCTGGTGTCTCTGGGTACACAGACACACATGTAGGTAAAAACACTTACACACATAAAATAATAAAAGCAAAAAATTTTGAAGAACATGTCTGGCCAAATAAAATTTTTTAAAAAGATGGTCCACAGTTCAATTTCATTTGCATATAAACTTTTCAGGTTTTCTTGGGGTTTTTTTGTTTTTGTGAGACAGGGTTTCTTTGTGTAGCCTTGGCTATCCTAGAACTCTGCTCTGTAGGCCAGGCTAGCCCTGAACTCACAAAAGTTTGCCTGCCTCTGTCTCTGCCTCTGCCTCTGGAATGCTTCGATTAAAGGTGTGCACCACCACCACCCAGCTGGTTTTCTTGTTTTTTGGGGTTTTTTTAAAGATTTATTTATTTATTATGTATGTCTGCAGGCCAGAAGAAGGCACCAGATCTCATTACAGATGGTTGCGAGCCACTATGTGGGTGCTGGGAATTGAACTCAGGACCTCTGGAAGAGCAGTCGGGCTCTTGACCTCTGAGCCATCTCTCCAGCCCCTGAAATTAAAATTTAAAGTTAAGTCAGGCACGAGGTTCCACTCCTTTAGTCCCAACACTTGGAGGCAGAGACAGGTGGCTCTCTGAGTTCGAAGCCAGCCTGGTCTACAAAAGAGTTTCAGGATAGCCAGTGATACACAGGGAGACCCTGTTTTGAAAAACAAGTTAAAATTTTAAAGTTCAAATTAAAATTAAAAAAAAAAAAAATTAAAACTTGGTCCTTAGCCACATTTGAAATCTCAAGAGTGGCCTGAAGCTGGGCATGGTGGCACACTCTGGTAATGCTAGTGTTTGGCTGACCTGGACCAGCAAGTCATTCTTTAGTGATAGGGTCCTGATAAGTAAGATGCAGGGGATTGGAGATAAAGAGGACAGATCAGGTGGGAGATCTTGCATGAAGTATTCTTATGCCAAGCAAGCTTATTAAGAAGTACCTCATCAAACTGGGGGCGGTGGCGCACACCTTTAATCCCAGCACTCGGGAAGCAGAGGCAGGCAGATCTCTGTGAGTTCAAGGCCAGCCTGGTCTACAGAGCGAGATCCAGGACAGGCACCAAAACTACATAGAGAAACCCTGTCTCAACAAACCAATAAAAAGTACCTCATCTCGTGTACTGTTTCCAGGGGAGAAATGGGAGGAAGTCAGCAGAAACTGACATATGATGGGACAGTCAGCGGGAAGCTAATCAGTGTTGCACTAATGGAACACAGGAGTATCTCAAGGACACTACAGACCAAGTGCACAGTGACCTTGGAACTGATGGCTATGGCCCTATAAAATGGAAAGAGCTGAGTTCTCGGAATCCAAAGCCACAGCCCCCCCAAGGCCCAGGCCCCGTCCATAACCAACTCTGCTGAACATACTGCCAAGCATGTTCCTTTTCCACGCATTAGAGCCTCAGAGAAAGCTCTGAATCAGCCCAGCCCTCAAACACTTGGCTGAGACAGAAGTACCACAAGTTTGCATCTACTTGGGGTTATATATTATATAGCAAGACTTCGTTTAAGGGGTGTGGGGGTGGATGTCCTGCCTTGACTTTTTTTCTTCACATGTATGTATGTTCACATGTCTATGGATGCATGTATGTTCACATATGTGAAGTCCCAACGTTCATATTGAGTGTCTTCAGTTGCTCTCTACCTTACATATTAAAGCAGTGTCTCTTGCTGAGCTCTACTTTGGCTAGCCAGTTTGCTCTCAGGATTCCCTGTTTCCGTCTCCCAGGATGGGATTGCCAACTCCCCTGACTTGGTTTTGGTTTTTGTTTGAGACAGGTCTCACTTTGTAACCCCTGCCTTGGCTGGAACTCACTGTGTAGACCAAGTGGGCCTGGAATTTACAGAGAGCGCCCTGCTTTTGCCATCCCTGTGCTGGAATTGGACGGATGTGCCATCATGCCTGATGCTTTCCCCTGACTTTTTTTTTTTTTTTAAGATTTATTTATTTATTATGTATACAGAAGAGAGCGCCAGATCTCATTACAGATGGTTGTGAGCCACCATGTGGTTGCTGGAAATTGAACTCAGGACCTCTGGAAGAACAGTCAGTGCTCTTAACCTCTGAGCCATCTCTCCAGCCCTTCCCCTGACTTTTTAACATGGCTGCTGGACAGCTGAATTCTGGTCCTATGCTTGTACAGCAAGCTCTTTACCCACTGAGTTATTTCCCCAAAGCTTTCTCTGAGGCTCTACTGCCTGGAGAAGGAACATAGCCCCTTCTCTAAAACCAGGAATATGCTTGGCAGAGCCAGTAATAGCCTGGAGCCAGGGCCTTGGGAGATATTTCTGAGGCCCCAATGTATGAAATCAGCAATATGCTTGGCAGAGCCGGTAATGGACTAAGGCCTGGGCCTTGGGGGAGCTGTGACTTTGGATCCTAATTAAAGGTGGTAGCACACACCTTTAATTCCAGCATTCAGGAGGCAGATGCAGGGGAGCCTAACCTGGTCTACAGAGCAAGTTCCAGAACAGCCAAGGCTACACAGAGAAACCCTGTCTCAAAAAACAAACAAAAGAGTTAGGGCTGTACATAGTGTCACACACCCCTAATCCTAGTACTCAGGAGACAGAGGCAGATAGAGTTCTCTGAATTCAAGACAAACTAGTTCATGATGTATCAAGACACTGGCTCAAAAAATAAATAAATGAAATTAAATGTATATAAATTATCTGACAAAATATCCATCAGTGCCGGGTATAGTGGTCTATAACTCCAGGACATGGGAAGCTGACGCAGAAGAATCACAAATAAGGAAACTGGGAACTGGGTAGTTAACTCAGTAGTAGAGGGTCCATCTAGCATGTGCAAGGCCCTGGGTTCCATCCTAGTATCCCAGGAAAAAACAAATAATTACTGAGGAGCTAGAGAGATTGTTCAGTGGGTAAGAGTGCTTGCTGCTCTTCCAAAGGGAAGTCCAGAGTTTGATACCTAAGACTCAAGTTGGGCAGCTCACAACCACCTGGAACTGTAGCTCCAGGGGGGATGCCCTCTTCAGGCCTCTGCAGACATTTGCATGCACATAAACATACAGACACATAAATAATAAAAATAAGTCTTTAAAAAATAATTAAGCTAAAGAAAAATAAGTATGTAGAAAAGTATTATCTACACTGTGATTTGGGGATTTTGTTTTTGTTTTTATTTTTTATTTTTTTGTTTTTCAAGACAGGGTTTCCCTGTGTAGCCCCGGCTGTCCTGGAATTTGCTCTATAGACCAGGCTGGCCTTGAATTCACAGAGTTCTGCCTGCCTCTGGCTCCTGAGTGCTGGGATCAAAGGTGTGCACCACCACCACTCAGCTTACACTGTGATTTTAATCATGGAAAATATCAATCTGTTTGGAACAAAACCTAGAAGAGAACTTGAAAAATGAAAAACATTGCTGTTTCCCTTGGGGGGAAAAATAAATGTTCCTTTCTTGGCTGTCCCCTAGAGCACCAGAAGTGCCTGGACAAACTCCTCAATAACTGCCTATTGAGCTGTACCATGCAGGAGCTAATTGGCTTCTATATTACCATGGAGGAGTACTTCATGAGGGAGACTGTCAATAAGGTAGGACATTAGGGTACCTCTTGCACATAGACCTTCCTGTCCAGGAAGCCAGGCTGAATGAAATGGCTGAGACCTTCGTATTTTTTGGTCCTGCGTTGAGAGTACTTTTCACTGCAGACTAGGTAGCACTGCTGTGTGTAAGAGGACATCTCTGGAGTTGTCATGCTCTTCACATTTCCAGCTGGGTCTTTCCCAAAGATTACAAAAGAACAGCTCAGCTCCCCATGGAGCCTTCTTGTTCCCTGCCTCCCTGCAGGTATATGGGGTAGGATCTCTCCTTTGTCTGACATCCCAGGTAATGGATATCGCCAAAGCAAAGTCCACAAATACTAAGTTTTCTAATGTAGTGATTATTAGAAAGTAAGGTGGGGTTTTTTGTTGTTGTTTTGTCAAGGTATAGAAAAGGGTGCAGAGACTGGGCTAATATAAACAGAACTATCTGGAACATGCAGAACTGGGATACTCACTGAGGGCTTTGCCTTTTGTCAGGCTGTGGCTCTGGATACCTATGAGAAGGGCCAGTTGACATCCAGCATGGTGGATGATGTCTTCTACATTGTTAAAAAGTGCATTGGGCGAGCTCTGTCCAGCTCTAACATCGACTGTCTCTGTGCCATGATCAACCTTGCCACCAGAGAGCTGGAGGCTGACTTCAGGTACTGTTGACTCCCTTTCTGCTTTTGAGGCATAAAAGTTCTAGTTGAAAGAGTTCCAGGACAGCCAGGACTTAGAGAAATCCTGTCTTGAAAAAACAAACAAACAAAAATACAAGCTCCTAAGCTACACAGAAAAACCTTGTCTCGAGAAAAAAAAGCTCCTGTCAGGCAGCGGTGGCACATGCCTTTAATCCCAGCACTCAGGAGACAGAGCCGGGCAGATTTCTGTGAGTTTGAGGCCAGCCTGGTCTACAGAGCAGGATCCAGGACAGGCACCAAAACTACACAGAGAAACAAAACAAAACAACAACAACAAAAAAGCCAAGCTCCTGCTCCTAATATAACATCTTTAGCTTGGAGCAACTATCCATCAGCCTTAAGTGCCTAACTTCTTTTACTTAACCTAATTCACTAAAGTATGTTGGAGGTGTCATTACCCTCAGACCCAAAAGAAAAGCATGTGGTTTAGATAAAAGCAGTAGTTATAAATACATAGTTTCCATTTCTAACTCAGAGATCTACCTGCCTCTGCCTCCTGAGCGCTGAGATTAAAGGCTTGTGCCACTATGCCCAGTTTGGCCCCCCAATATTTAATTGTATAAAAACCTTGATATAGGGCAGATGCAATGGCTCAGCAGGTAAAGATACTTGTTGCTAATGCTAAGCCTGATTACCTGAGTTTACTCTCCAGTGCCCACATAGTGGGAGGTAAACCAGCTCTGCAAGTTCTTCCCTCAGCTCCACACATGTGCTGTAGCATGTTCCCCTCACACAAATCAATATTGACTTTAAGAAACTGATGTGGGAACTGTGCTTTCTGTTTTGTAGATAGGTCTTAGAGAGATTGTATCCTTTGTCATGGGTCACATACTTTTTAAGAAGTAGAAGAGAAAATCTAGTATTGACTTGACTCAAAATGTTTTTTCAGCTCCTCATGGTACTGCTTTTCACTAAGCGCTACTGTCTCCGCTTTGCTGAAGCTCAGCAGTCATAACTGAGAGCCTGATGAGGAAGTAAACGTTAGCTCAAACCTCAGTGACACTATCAGAACCATTCCAGACAGTGTCATGGTTGGAGAAGAGTTGGGTCCACTCCAAAAGAGCAGCTGGTGCTGTTGAGTCAGGGTAGTGGGTGCTGTGGGTGCTGCTTTTGGCCAGGTTGAAGGCTATAACTCTGCACATGCCATTCATTCTGCCCACAGGGATGTTCTATGTAATAAGCTGCGGATGGGCTTCCCAGCCACCACCTTACAGGACATCCAGCGTGGGGTGACGAGTGCTGTGAGCATCATGCACAGCAGCCTCCAGCAGGGCAAGTTTGACACGAAAGGTATCGAGAGCACCGATGAAGCCAAGCTGTCCTTCCTGGTAGGTGGCCATCAGGCTGGCGGCTGGGTCAGGTTTTCTTAAGGGTTATTACTGTTTTGAAACAGGTTTTATAGCCAAGGCTGGTCTTCAAACTTGCTACGTAATGAAGGATGACCTTTGACTTCAGTCTTCCTGCTTCTACTTTGGAGTGCTGGGCTTACAGGTGTGTGTCCTGTTTTAGCAGTGCTGGGCATGATGCTCTCTACCAACTGAGGTACATCCCAGCTCCCTTGAGAGGTTATACTACAGCCTTCTAGCCAAATTATAAAAAGCCTCAGGGTGAAGACTTTTCCTCTAGAACTTAACAGAAAAGGTTTTTGTTGTTGTTGTTGTTTGGTTTTTCAAGACAGACAGGGTTTTTCTGTGTAGCTTTAGAGGCTGTCCTGGAACTCGCTCTGTAGACCAGGCAGGCTGGCCTTGAACAGAGATCCGCCTGGCTCTGCCTCCCAAGTGCTGGGATTAAAGAAAGGCATGTGTCACCACAAGCAGGAACACACTTTTAAGGAAAGTTCCTCCAGGTTCTGAAACCACTTCTGATCCAGGAACCTGCTCTGAGCAACCAGAAGCATACTACATACTTTGCTTTGCTTTGCTTTTTTTGCCAAATTCCTAGGTTCCTTACTCTCTCAGTGTTCTTCCCAAGACCCCTCTGCCAAACTGATGAGGGGCTCTACAGTGTATGTATCCACCACAAAACCAGCTCTAACATCTATGCCATGATTCTGTACTACTTTTCTAAGGAGAGGCCCATAGTCTAGATGGATATGCCTCCCAAGTGTGCTTTTCTAGTAACTTCCTCTTTGGAACATGCCTGTAATCTCAGTATTTAGGAAGCTAAGAAAGATGGATCATAAAATCAGGGTTATCCTGGATTACTATCAAGACTATTTCAAGGAGGGTGGGGGTCATTTAGCCATACAAACAAGAGATATAATGAAGTGGTGAGTCTTCCCATTGTGTGGTAACAGGGAAAGAGAAGCCTGAAAGGATGAAAGGATTTGTACAGGGTAGCAGCCAGTTTGTAACATTCCAAAGAACACAGAAAGAAATCTGAAGTTCATAATCATGTCTCTCTGGCACATGCTGACTTGACATGAATGGGGATAGCACTGGTATAGGTCTTTCGGGTTCCATTTTACATCACTAGACAAGGCCTAGAGGCTGAGCTGTGAGTCAACAGTCTACAGATGGATTGGATGAAGAGAATGTCCATGCACTTCTTAGTGCTCAGCTTCTATCAGATTCAGGTTCTAAAACTTGCTACCTTACCCCCGTAAAAGTAAATCACACTAACTAGTTACCAGAGAGATCCAACATGGTTGTTTTAGCTGCCCTGGCCTTTTTGACATTGAAAAAATTTCCCTTGAGACAGCTGTAGTGATTCACACCTTTAATCCCAGCACTCAGGAAGCAGAGGCAGAGGCAGAGGCAAACAGATCTCTGTGAGTTTGAGGCCAGCCTGGTCTACATAGTTTCAGGCCAGCTAAAGTTACCTTGTCTCAAAAAAACAACAAAGAGAAAATATTTTCTTTGGTATGAATTCTATCTATCTGGGATGTCATGGGTGTTGTCCAAAAAAAGGATCAGACTTGGTAGTGTACATTCATAGCCCCCAGCACTTGGGAGGTGGAGGGAGGAGAATGAGTTGAAAGACAGCCCTGTTTATTTAGAAAGTTCAAAGTCAGCCTGGTGTACATGAGACTATATATATATTTTTTTTTTTTTTTTTTTTTTTAAGTTTTTTTGAGACAAAGTTTCTCTGTGTAGCCCTGGCCCTCCTGGAACTCGCTTTATAGACCAGGGTGGCCTCAAGCTACAGAGATCCATCTGCCTCTGCCTCCCAACTGCTGGGATTAAAGGCACTTGCTACCACTGCCCAGCTGAGACTGTGTCTTTAAAAAAATAAAAATAGGGCTGGAGAGATGGCTTAGAGGTTAAGAACACTGGCTGTTCTTCCAGAGGTCCTGAGTTCACTTCCCAGCACCCACATGATGGCTCACAACCATCTGAAATTAAATCTGGCTCCCTCTTCTGGCCTGCAGGGATACATGCAAGCAGAGCACTGTATACATAATAAATAAATAAATCTTAAAAAAATAAGTAAAGGCTGGGCATAGTGGTGCCCACCTTTAATACCAGCACTGTAAGCTCAAGGCCAACTTGGTCTCCATGGAGTCCCCAGGTCAACCGCAGCTACATATGGGACCCTACCTCAAACAAACAAGGATCTTTGGGACCCATGTAAAGGTGGAGGAGAGAGCCTCCACAGTCATCCTCTGGCTGCCATATCTGTGCTATGTCACATGCACTACACACACATCATACTCACACAAATAATAATTATTTTCAATTTAAAAAGGAGCTCTAAAAAGTTTACTTATAAAATGTATTACTTTTTGAGAACTTTGCCCAAAATGACCAGCAAACACCATCATACATGGATTAACTCTCATTTTTTGTTTTGCTTGCATTCTGGTGGTTTTTGTTTTTGTTTTTCCACATTCATTTTTTCAGTTCTGGGCTCAGAAGCATTCATTGGCTTCCTGGGACCTACCACACCAAAGGTACATGTCTTGAGTAGCATCTGTCTGTTTTACTTGGTTTTGTTCACTTGTTTGTTTTTGTGTTTTCAGTGTTGGAAATTGAACTTAAGGCTTCACACAAACCAGGCAAGCACACTGGCCACAATATATATCTCCCAATGCTTGTTGTGAGCCAAAGTCTCACCAGCTTACTCTCAGGCTTGCCTAGTTGCTCCGTAGCCCAGGCGGCCTTGAATGTACACCTGTCCTTCCCCAGCCTTTGAGCCGCTGGATTACTGGCACAGGCCACACTTTTTCCCAGCACCTGACTTCTCATATCCCCAAGGCTGGCCCGTGAGTGCCTTTGCTCTCATTCATTGCTCTGTGAGAACTTCCTATTTGGACAGTTTCATTGTTAGAAGACCCACATGATAAGGCAAAAAGAAAAGTCATGCTAAGTGCTTGGTGACAGATTTCTAGTTTTCCCAGTTCCAAACACTTAAAATGTCATTACTCCTACCACAAGGCCTGTTTTGACATTTTGGTTGTGAACCTACACTTTAACAGCTGAACCATTTCTCCAGCCCCACAAAGCCTATTTTGTACGACATTTTGATTCATTTGGCTGTCAAAATGAATTCCCCAACTCTCCTGACATCCCATTTGCCATGAGCAGAGGATAAACCTAGTGAATCCATGTTTACAAAGATTGTTAGTCCAAGGGAAACTCTCAAAATCAATACCGTTTGAACCCAAATCCATTTTTTCTTATGACAGCTACTCTTGGTGCCCTTAAATGCCTGGAAAACACTTAGGTTGTGATCTTTATCCTTCAGCTATCATAACAGCACACTTACTTCTCTGGAAATAGTCAATGTTAGCAGGCCTGTGTTATGACCACAGTGCCCTTACCACCCCAGTCGGAGTGGCCTAAGTGGCAGTGTGACTCTTCAGTATTGACTGGATGATGCCAACAAGGAAAGCCCTCAAAGACAGCAGACTCCCCAGTCCAAACCCCTGAGTCTGGGACTCTCCTTGCACCCTAAAATCTTTAAGTTCTGCAGTCATGGCTCCTTCCTGCTCTGTCCTCCTGGGCTATGCCACCCACTAACCAGCCAGAGGCAGTGAGAGTCCCCCGAATACTTTAATCATACCACCCATAGCCTCTAAACCAGTATTCTTAGACCATAGCTGTGCTTTTAGGGCATTCACCTGCTCTAAAACATCCTGCAGAAGCTGGACATGGTAGCATACATCTGTAATCTCAGGACATAAAGGCAGCTTCATCTACATAGCAAGTTTGAGGACAGGGTAGGCTACATGAGACCCTCTTAAAATTGGGGTGGTGGTGCTGGAGAAATGCTTATCAGTTAAGAGCATTTGCTGAGTATTTTATTTTTAACTTTTTTTAAAGATAGGGTTGGGGATTTAGCTCAGTGGTAGAATGCTTACCTAGCAAGCACGAGGCCCTAGGTTCGATCATCAGCTCAAAAAAAAAAAAAAGATTTATTTATTTTATGTGTATGAGTGTTTTGTCCTTTGCATACCTGGTTTTTACAGATGTCAGAAAAAGATATCAGATCCTATAACTAGAGTTATGGATGGTTGTGAGCTAAGTGGCAGGTGGGTGCTAAGAACCAAACCCAGGTCCTCTACAAGAGTAACAATGCTCTCTTAACTACTGTGCAATCTCTCCAGGCCCTGTGCTTACTGTTCTTGCAGAAGAAGGTTCTATTCCTAGCACCAGCATGGATGGTGGTTCACAATCATCTGTAATTCCAGGTCCAGGAGTGCCAGTGCCTGCCCTCTTCTGGCCTCTGTACCAGGCATATACATGTACATATTCATATGTGCAAGCAAAATGTTCATACACATTAAAAAAAATTCCTGCCAGGCATAGTGGCATAGGGTACTATGTATTCTAGTACTTGGGGGGTAAAGGCAGGGAGTAATCCTTGCTCTAGGAGGGAGTTTGTGGCCAGCCTGGACTGCATGAGACTGCCTCAAGGAGGAAGGGGAGGCTGGGATATACCTTAGTGACAGAGTACTTACTCAGCATGGCCTGTGTTTGATCCTTAGCAGCACAGATGGGAAGAAAAGGACTAGGATAGTGAGCTAAAGAGAGGCTGACAGAGTGGTGGGATATACTCATTGGTTAGGATGAGTGGAACACGAGCATCCTGGCTTTGTAAGTTCAGCCATCTCCACCCTGGAGTAACTCAGAGTTGCTTTTCTCTAGATGGTCATATCCGTTCCTTAGCACTTTTGTTCTCATACTTCCTTTTTTTTTTTTTAAGGCAGGGTTTCATAGATCCCAGGTCAGCCTCAACTCACTATGTAGCCAAAGGTGATTCTGAATTTCTGATCTTCCTGCCTTCACCTCCTGAGTACTGGAATTATAGGTGAGCCCTACCATATCTAGTTTATGCAGTGCTGGGAATCAAACCCAGGGCTCTATGTATGTTCTGTGAACATTCTACCAACTGAGCCATATCACCCTTACTGCTCTTTTTTAAATGATTTATTTATCTCTCTCTCTCTCTGTATATCTGTAAGATTAAACCCATGTAGGAAAGGAGGGTATGCATGGCTTGTCATTCAGAGGATTTTGGAGTCCTTGGAGCTGTAGTTAAAGGCATACAAACTCCAGCCCTCATGATTGTACAGTGCATTCTTAACTGCTAAGCTGTCTCTCCAGTCCCCATATTGCTTTTATAATTGCTCTTTCTATACCTAGTCTCAGGAACTGGTGAGTCATGAAAGAAGGAGCCTTTAGCCCTTACTAGAGATTCATGGATTCTAATCCCAACTCTAGTGTTGAAGGCTTTCCACTTTGAATTTCTGTCTCCATCCCTATTTTATTTTTATCATGTTTATCACTCCCTGATTATATCATATATATCGGGGTTAGGAGGTTGGACGAAGGCTGGATGCTAAGAATTCAGTCCAGGGTTTTGCCCTTGCTAAGCACATTCTGTCACTAAAGTATACTGCCTGCTGGGGGGTGGGATATTTTATCTGTTTTGCTACATTTTTTTCCCTAGGATCTAGAACAGTGCCTGGTCTTTCACAAGTGCTTACTATATGTTTGCATTCTTTACCAAGGCCTGCCATCTTTGAGCCCAGGGCTTACCACATACCTGTTAGCCTGAATTGTTCTTGATCTTTAAGTAATATGGAGCCTATGTGTTACTTCTGCAGTCAGTGTGGTTTTGCTGCTTTGGTAGTGGGAACAGGAGAAAGCATGAGCCTGGCTCACCATTCTGTCCACACCAAGATCTGAGTGAGCATCCTGCCTACTAACTAACAGTGGTGCTGGCTTTCCTTAGCTGTGTCTAAACTCAAGCTAGTACTTCTCTGAGCCACATAAAATGTAGCTGTCAGCCATTTTGGGTGTTGTTGGAGTGAGCTGTAAGACCAGTGATTAGGGAGTAACATTCCTTTCTCATCATCTTCCAGGTGACTCTGAATAATGTGGAAGTCTGCAGTGAAAATATCTCAACTCTGAAGACGACTCTGGAGGTACAAGGGATATTGTCTATCAGTCTTTAGTAGACAGAGCCACTCTGGTTGGAGAAAAGGCACTGAACACCTGTCCTGAGGTGACTGAGCTTGTCTGATATAGAGCCACATTTGTAAGATCTCAGTGGTGATTAGTAGTTTAGCAAGGGATCTGTGGCCATGGCCAAGTCCTTTCATTCTGAGCCTCAGTTCTCTGTCCTAAACAATGAGGTACAGATTTCCATCTTGTCCTGCTGATGGTTTGTTGAGTGCTCTCATGAAAGTACAGTTGAGTATGCTTCATAAAAGTACTTTTTAAAAAAATGTTTTAGGTGCTGGAGAGCTGCCTGAGCAGTTAAGAGCACTTATTGCTCTTCCAGAGGACCCAAGGTTGGTTCCCAGCACCCAAAACAAGCAGCTCACAATTCCCTGTAACTCCAACTTCTGGGCATCCAACACATTCTTCAGGCCCCTATGGGCTCCCCCATACACACACACACACACACACACACACACACACACACACACACACACACACACACACGGCTGACATTCACTTAGGAACACATACATACACATAAATATTTTTTAATTATGATAAAGCCTTCTATAAATAGAATTAAGTGAGGTTTACCAAACCCTGCATAAAGCCAGTTGCTGTCTTTTTTTAAAGATATATTTTTATTATTTGTAATTATGTGTATGTGGAGTTAGAAGGGTATCTGCACAAGAGTGCAGTTGCTCTCATAGGCTAGAGCATTATATCCCCCAGAGCTGGGAACTGAATCCAGGTCCTCTGGAAGAGCAAGAAGAGCTCTTAATCACTGAGCCACCCTCCAGTTCCTGCTGTCACTTTCAAAGGACTGCAGAGCATAGTATGAATTTCTTGGGCCTTGAAGTCAAATACTAGGCTATTCAAATCTCTACTAGACCTCTAACTAGTTGTGTGGCTTTGGGCAAGCTCTGTTTTCAGTTTCCTGAGTCTCAGTTGTAAAACAGAGATAATGACCTCTTCCCATCACATTGCCATGGAATGAATATGAAGTATGTACTAACAGTCTCAACAAACAAAACAAGACAGCGTGGAGCAACATTGTCAAGTATTAAAGTGAGTTCCCAGAAAGGAGGAAAGCTAGGGTCCTTCCTCCAAGGTGGACACTAACCAGAGGATGCTTTGCAGCAGAGGCAAAGGCTGACTGTAGAAACTGGAGTGACATTGGGGCTAGGCTAATATGGTTCCTGAGGGAGGCTCTGAGAAAACAGGGAGACCTGGACCAACTCAGGAATTTATCCCAAAAAAACTTAAAATGGAATAAAGTAAGGTGATACATTATACAAACAGTGTAGTGTCTATTATACAATAAATGTTTGAAAGGGATTAAAGGTGTGCTCCACCATGCCTGGCTGTTGTGTTTCGTATTGAAGCTAGGGCCTTACACATGCTAGACTACCACTCTACCTCTAATTTCCCCCTGAATGTTAGCACTCTAAATTTATTCCTAGCTATAGCCTTAATGTCAGTCTGTTAGGGTTTGAAAAAAATAAAAACCTAGCCTGGCGATGGTGGCTAGAGTCATTAGAGAGGAAGGAGCCTCAGTTGAGGAAATGCCTCCATTGAGATCCAGCCTTACTCGGCAAACACTTGTAGCTGCTGAGCTGTCTCACCAGCCCCATAAGACCAAAATATTTCAGCAGAAACTGTGAATTCATAGGGAGTGTATCTTAGTGCCTACTATGTACCAGGCTAAATACTTCATCTCACACAGCTCAGCCATCAAAGGAACAGGACTCTCTGTTCCTCCTCCTTATTTTCATTTTTGAGACAGGGTCTTACTAGGTAGCCCTGGCTGGCATGAAATTCAGAGTGTCTCCTGCCTCTCTGCCTCTTGAGTGCTGGGACTAAAGGCAAGCGCCACCACTGCCCAGTAAAATTTATTTATTTTATGTAGATGAGTGCTCTATCTGCATATACATCTTTATGCCAGAAGAGGGTATCAGATTCTACTACAGGTGATTGTGAGCCACCACGTGGTTGCTGGGAATTGAACTCAGGACCTCTGGAAGAACAGCCAGTGCTCTTAACCACTGAGCCATCTCTCCAGCCCCTTTTCTTTTTCTTTCTTTCTTTTTTTTTTTTTAAGATTTATTTATTTTTATGTGCATTTATGTTTTGCCTGCATATATGTCTGTGTCTGTGTGAGGGTGCCAGATCCCCTGCAACTGGGTTATAGATAGTTGTGGATTCTGAAAAATTAACCCAGGTCCTCTGGAAGAGCAGTCATTGCTCTTAACCGCTAAGCCATCTTTCCAGCTCTGTTGGCCTTAAATGTGTGTGGGGGTGTGAAAGCAAAGCAAAGAGCCACCATTACAGAATCTTCCTGAAGAAGTCTAGTAAAGGACAGATGGCTACTTGCATACTGACCCTCTCTGCCCCTGCTTACATTCCAATGGCACAGGCACAGTTCATTTCTAAAGCTGTATTCTCCCCTAGAGTGACTGCACCAAGCTCTTCAGTCAGGGCATTGGAGGGGAGCAGGCCCAAGCCAAGTTTGACAGCTGCCTTTCTGACTTAGCTGCTGTGTCCAACAAATTTCGAGACCTCTTGCAGGTAAGGCCTCATGCTGCTGCCATGGTGCCCTGGGAAGACTTAGCTGGCTGACCGTGGGCTCCACTGTGGGCAAGGGTGAAAATGCAGCCACTGAAGGCAGACAAATCCCTTGAGACCAAAGGCCCCGCTGTGCTTTTTTTAGCTTGTGTCACACGAACAAGCCAGTGTCTGGTCCTTTAGAATTTCTGCTTGGTGGCCCCCAAATGACAAGAGCCCTCAGAAAGATGTTCAGAGGAACTGAACCACAGGCTCTGTCTAACACCAGGCATTATGAAATCACTTTTGAGATTTATAAGACAGTCTCAGGACCTCATCTCTGGACCTGCGTCCACAGCTCTGGAAAGGGACACTTCCTGGCTTTTATTATCATGACCTCCACTGTGATTCTGAAGTGCCTGCTCAGCTGCAGGAGTCAAGAGCCGGTGGAAGATAGGGTAAGAGGTGGGGCGTGTCTGATGTGTCTCTGTCCTGTCTTGGTGCAGGAAGGGCTGGCGGAGCTCAACAGTTCAGCAGTCAAGCCTCAAGTGCAACCTTGGATCAACACTTTTCTCTCAGTCTCCCACAACATCGAGGAGGTCAGCCTGAGCGCAGCAGTCATCAAAGGCGGGGAATCATCTGAATA
This sequence comes from Onychomys torridus, assembly GCF_903995425.1. Lineage (NCBI taxonomy): Eukaryota > Metazoa > Chordata > Mammalia > Rodentia > Cricetidae > Onychomys > Onychomys torridus. The sequence continues at coordinate 38,762,101 of NC_050447.1, forward strand.
GACTAGGCCTTCAGGGCTGTCAGCCCATCTCCATCTCCATCAGACTAGATCCCTTCCTGCTGGCAGAAAGGCTCAGAGAGACATGTGAAGGGTCTTGCCTTCATGTGTGTGACTCATCTGACTGAGGCACATTTTACCTACCCCACCTATCCCACCTACCATAGACCAAGGAGCCCTTTAATTTTTGAAACAGTCTCACTATGTAGCCCTGGCTAGTCTTGAATTCACAGAGTTCTACCTGCCTCTGCCCCCCAAGTGCTCTGCCACCACACTGAGCCATCTAAGAGCTTCATTCTCCTGGCCTAGCCTTGCCCTGATACATGGGCCACTACTGCAGCCCAGAGCTATTAGCTGGATATCTTTTTTTTTTTAAGGGGGGGGGGGGGGGGAGCCGGGCAGTGGTGGCCCATGCCTTCAATCCAAGCACTTGGGAGGCAGAGGCAGGTGGATCTCATTGAGTGCCAGGACAGCCAGGACTGTTACACAGAGAAACCTTGTCTCGAAAAACCAAAGTGGGTGGTGTGTGTGTGTGTGTGAGGGTGAGTAGTCCTTGTTAGAAAGAGGCCCTCTGCAGCCCCCACTTTCTTCTGACCATAGGAAGAATTCAATGACTATGAGGCCAATGACCCTTGGGTACAGCAGTTCATTGTCAACCTGGAACAGCAGATGGCAGAGTTTAAGGTAAGTGGGGTATGCGGAATTACCCCTTCTGCCCCTCACTGGCATCCTGTGGCCTACCACTCTTGCTGTAGACGCCAAAGGCCCTACTGAGTCACCTGTGGGGACACTGCCTCTTCATGTAACTGTCTCACTGGAACTCCAGTGTAAAGGCAGAGGGCCTGGATGGACTCTACTGATACAAGCTTTGTGCAGGCCAGCCTGTCCCCAGTCATCTATGACAGCCTGACTGGACTCATGACCAGCCTTGTTGCTGTTGAATTAGAAAAGGTGGTTCTGAAGTCTGCCTTCAATAGGGTAAGTTCAAAGGAATGTGGGCCCACAGCTCCCCCCTATTAAGTAGTGCCATCCCAGAATTTATAGCCTCTCTGCCACCAGCATGCCCTGCTTATCTAGGCCCAGTTCTGTCTGGCTTCTAGTTCTGTGGCACCAGAACAGACTGGAGACATGGGCCCAGTGGTGTTTTTTTTAAATCTCTCCCCCCCCCCCCCCCCCGCCTCCCCATTTTTTATTTGGTGGGAGCACACGCCACAGTGCACATGTGGACAGCTTGCAGCCGTCCTGGTTCTCCATGGGGTTCTAGGAGTCAAACTCAGATCAGCAGGGTTGTTGGCAGGCACTCCTACCTGCTGAGCCATCTCCTCAGCCTTTGCCCCAGTTCCAAGGACAGCTGGGTCTAGTTCTGTCTCGTCATAGGGTCAGGCCTTAAACAGAGACAGGGTTTGTGTTCACTCTCGGTAGCTAGGCGGTCTGCAGTTTGACAAGGAGCTGAGGTCACTCATTGCTTACCTTACCACGGTGACAACCTGGACCATCCGAGACAAGTTCGCCCGGCTCTCACAGATGGCTACAATCCTCAATCTAGAGCGGGTATGTGACTCCCTCAGCCTAGCCCAGAAAAGGGACTGGAAAGAGTCCAGAGCCAAGTTCAGAACCCTGCCACTCCCTCACCTGCTTGCTAGCAGCTCAGTTCTACAAGTTACCTTCCTATGCGTCCCTGCCTTGTCTTAGTAAAGGAGCTTCCCTCAGAATAGACTCACCCTGCCAACTAGCAAATTCTTCCGCACAGGTGACCGAGATACTAGATTACTGGGGTGCCAACTCTGGCCCTTTGACGTGGCGCCTCACCCCTGCTGAAGTGCGACAGGTCCTGGCTCTGCGCATAGACTTCCGCAGTGAGGACATCAAGAGGCTGCGCCTGTAGCTGCTATGGGGCCACGTGCCCACCAGACGTCAGGACCTCTTTTCTAAGCAGCTACAGCCAGAGAGCCATGCAAAGCCGGCTGGCTTGAGCAAGCCGGCGGCCCAGACTACACCACTGCGCAACAACCAGAAAGCAAGGACTGGAGCCACTCCCAAGTCCTGCCCTGGAGCAATTGAGGCTGGAGGCAATGGGGAGGGTGCTTTAGGACAGCCTTTCCCAGCTGAGAGAGGTGGAAGACCAAGCAGGCAGCATATGGCCCTGTCAGCACGAGAGCTTGAAGGCACCTAGGGACCCAAAGGCAAGGCTGTGATATTCACAAATAAACATCAGAATAAAAACACTGCTTGGAGTTGAGCCATTGTGTTGAGTCTAGGAAGGGGTGGCCGCTTGAGCAAGACCATTCCACTAGTAGCCCTAAAACCTGAAGTCAAATGCATGAGACTTCAGCTTCCCATATGCAGTCACATGACAGCGAGAGCCTTCATTCAGTCCTAAACTTCAACCCTCTCTTGGGCTGTCAGCACCAGGAGCTGGATCAATTCAGGAGCAGCTTCCCACAGTGCCAGAAGTGGGAATTACTCCCATTAAGAACAAGAAAGAACTTTCTGAGGACAACCTTGAAAATTAGAATTTATTCCAAGAATGCCAGTGTTGAGAACCCATTGCCGCTAGATTCCCTTGGCACTGTCTGGAGTGTTGCTGGAAAAGGCTTAGGTTATCAGAAACTTTCTGTAGACCGTACTGTTCACTGCCACAGACCTGGGAATAGACCTCTACCCCTCTATCCCCCAATAGAGGGCTGAGGATCAAAGTTGAACATGGGAATGGAATGATGTCTAAGAGTGTATCATCAGGGTTGGTCTGATTGTCATCTCTAGTAGGCCTATACTGGGCCATGGAATTTATGAAGTCCACATGAGACACCATTGTTAAGACTTTCCTTAATCCAGATGGAGTAGAGACCAAGTCTTAGCCACTGCCAGCCATGAAGTATAGTCCTATTTAAGAACACTGGCCAGGCGATGGTGGTGCACACCTTTAATCCCAGCACTCGGGAGGCAGAGGCAGGTGGATCTCTGTGAGTTCGAGGCCAGCCTGGTCTACAAAGCGAGTTCCAGGAAAGGTGCAAAGCTACACAGAGAAACCCTATCTCAAAAAACCAAAAAAAAAAAAAAAAACCACTGCCTCCTCTGCCCAAGTCTTGCTTCCTTAGCAGCAGCCTTGAAGAGGTAGGTGATGAACAGCGAACTGAACTCCACTGCAGGCAAGTGCCGCTGTAGCTCTAGGTGGTGCCTGCTCCAGAAGACCCGGCCCCACAAAGATGAGTATCGCTTCCCAGCAGCTGCAGGCTCAGGCCCTGAGTGTCCACTTCCACCAGATGGACACTGTAGTTGCCAAGGCCCTGGATAGGACAGAAGGTGCTTTAGACAACTCCCAGGCCTTTTGGAGGCTGGACTGGTGCAGGGCCAGGAAGACCATGAATTGGTAGGCCACAGTGGGGTATTTCACTCCAACCAACTTCCAACCCTGATGGCAACACATACCTCAGCTTTGGCCAGCACAGCTTCCAGAGCCTCTTTCTGCCGTGGTTCCTTGGTCAACAGATAGAGAAAGCCCCCACCACCTGCCCCTGCCAGGCTTTGGCCATATACGTAAGGGGTCAGGACATCCATCATTCGCTGCACAGCCAGCGGCTCACAGCCTGGAGCCATAAGCTTCTTCTGTTCCCAATATGATGTCAGGTACTGGCCCAACAGAGGCAGGTTTCCTGGGGTTGGGGAGAGGCCAAGAAACTCACTTGATACTATGCAGAGGGAAGGGAGTGTCACAAGGCACTTCTTCACCAGTATTGGGGCCAACTGCACAGGGTTGAGGACTAACGAATATGCACAAAGAATTAGCATGGTGCCCAGTCAGTGTCCTATATAGCCTTACTCCTGGGGCTCCGTGCAGCTCCCTCTTCCCTGCAACTCAGACAAGCCAGAGCCGCCGCCTCCTGTTTCCTGGTAAATGGGGTCAGAGGACCTTTCCCATGAGAGAAGTTTTATGCTAATAGGGATCCCACAAGGAGAAAATAGGAGGTCCCCATGTCTACTATGTGGAGTTGTGTCAGGCCTGAGACAAGATTTACCTCTGGGTGGATAAACAGCTCACCTTGGCGAAAAGCTTCAGCACATTTCTCAGTCTGTCGCACCAGCCTGCGGGCATTCTGCACCACAGCAGGCAACCGAGCATACCAGTTCCTCAACACATCCTGCGGGCCAGTGGGGCATGGAAGGTGCAGTGAGGATTGGGGCCAGCCAAGCCCAGCCAAGAAAATGCCTTCCTTATTTAGGGGCTGAGCTCACCTGCAGCAGATTCCGTGCCAGTCGGGTCTTGCCAGTATACACCAGGAGCAGGTGGTCATTGATCTTCTGAACAAAGTCCTCAGGCACAGTAATTTCCTCCACCTCCACCTTTAGGGGTAGCTGAGCCCGGGAACGCCCCACCTTGATGCCGGGCATTAGGCCACTCACTTGGTCCTGCCAGCCACCACCTACGAGTCCAAAGTCCTGTCACTGTTGGAGCCTCTGTGGCCCAACCTTACCCAGCAGTTTCATGGCCCTGAACCTCCATCTGGGACCAGAATGGGAAGACATCTTGTCCCAACTCTAGCTGAGACCAGTGTGCCATGACAGCAGGCCAGGGCAAGAAAGAGAAAGGGGCTGCAGTCAAGACCCAAGTTTTGTTGCATATCTAACGTGATTAGAATAGGATAAGGCACATCAGAAGATAAGACTTCCATGTAATCTGCCTGTGCCCCAGCAATCTGTCTTCTAAGAGTGTTTGGAAGTAAGTTCAGGGGGGCAAAAAGATGGCTCAGCAGTTAACAGCATTTACTGCTCTTTCTGAGGAGCAGAATTTGGTTTCTAGCACCCCTATCTGGAAGCTCACAACCACCTGCAATAGCATAAGGGGACTAAATACCTTATAGCTTCTGTGAGCACCCACAAGTCCACATACCCACACAAAGATATACAGAGTAAAATAAAATATCTTTTAAAAAAAGACATATATATATATGTACTCACTGTATATATAATGTCTTTAAAAAAAAAAAAAAAAAAGAGGGCTAGAGAGAGAGCTCCAGCTCCATGGTTAAAAGTACGGCTGCCTTTCCAGAAGACCCAGGTTTAATTCCCAATGCCCACATGTGGCTAACAACTCAAGTCCCAAGGGCAATCCAACACCCTCTTCCGGCCTCTGCAGATACCTCTGCATGTAATGCACAGATATACACAGACAAATGACCCATACACATAAAATTAAATAAGAGGCCTAACAAAAAATATTTTTTAAAAGAAAGAAGCTCGTTGGGCAGTGATGACGCACACCTTTAATCCCAGCACTTGGGAGACAGAGGCAGGCAGATCTCTGTGAGTTCCAGGACAGCCTGGGCTACACAGAGAAACCCTGTCTCAAAACAAAACAAAACAAAACTCAAAGCCCTAGCATACATGAGCTCCATTACTTCAAATAATGGATAAATAATTGAATAATCTGATAAAACAAGCTCCTTTGGGGTTTCAGGCCTCGATATTTGAGGAGGTGATGTGTATGTATATATATGAGTGGGTTATGTACCCATGTGGTCAGAAGTCAACACTTTACTTTTTAATTTTTTTAAAGATTTTATGGCTGGGCAGTAGTGGTGCCCACCTTTAATCCCAGCACTCGGGAGGCAGAGGCAGGTGGATCTCTTGAGTTCGAGGGATGCCTGGGCTACAGAGTGAGTTCAGGACAGGCAGAGCTACACAGAGAAACACTGTCTCGAAAAACCAAAAAGATTTTATGGTGTGTGTGTGTGTGTGTGTGTGTGTGTGTGTGTGTGTGTGTAGGTATGCTATGGTGTGTGTGTGTGTGTGTGTGTGTGTGTGTGTGTGTGTGTGTGTGTGTGTAGGTATGTACACATGAATGCTGTGCCCCAAGAGATCAGAAGAGGGTGTCAGATCCCTTGGAGCTGGATTTACAGGCAGCTGTGAGCTAGGAACTCTTCAGCCCCTCCACCACCTGGAGCTCATCAATTGGCTGGCCAGTGAGCCCTGGGGATTCTCTTGCACCCACCTCCTGGTACAGGACATAAGCACACGCTTGCACACCTAGATGTTCACACTGGGATGGGGATCTACAGTCAGGTCCTCATGTTTGCACAGCGAGCGCTCTATTCACTGTCTCTCTAACCTTCAGTCCCTCGGCATTTAAGAATCTAAAATACAGAATGCACATGGCAAGAAGCATCTACAACTTTACAGCCACAATATAAGATAGAGCTGGAAATATCAAGAACTGGACTAGATCCTTCTTCAGAGCACTGGGTGCAGCTGCAAAGGGTACAGTCACCCCAGTGGCTACTGATTGGTGTCTAGGTCCCTTACATCCCATGACTTTCTCAAAAGGACATGTTTTTGCTCATTTTATCCCCAGGCCCCAATGCAGTAGATTATCAATCAATGTCAGTTGACCAAATGAACTTGAATGGCACACCTCAAAAGGAAACTGAAAGCTCCCATATCTAGCTCTTGCTAATGACTGCCTGTTGTGGAATGTGAGTCGGTACCAGGGTAGGGCTACAGAGGAGCTGGAGAAAAGCACCATACAGCTTTGAGGCAGTTTCCTTCAAATTAGACCAGAGATGAAACCCCTGGGTGAACAGAACAGTCTAGGATCTAGAACCAGACAAATATGTGGCTGCTTTACATTATGCTCAGCTTCCACGAGCCTTAATGGCCAGGAGGAGAAGTCTGGTGCCAAGACCACCTCAGAGTGTAGTCTTAGCTGGCCCTCATTGTTCTACCACATAGGGAACAGTAGGGCACAAGTGTTCGTAGCCCAAGAGAATGTCAACTTGCCAGAAAGGAGACTGAAGGTCCATCCTCCAAACCCAGATCTGTCTTACAGATTCTGGAGGGCAGCCTGGAGTGGGGTAGTCATGAAGACCATCTGGTACCACAGGTACCCAATAACAAAAGAAAGGCGCAGTGGGCCGGGAAGATGGCTCAGCGGTTAAGAGCATTCTCTTTCAGAATGCCTGGGTTCAGTTCTCATCACCCCTACAGTGGCTCATTACCACCTGTTAACTCCAGCACCCTCCTCTGCACTCCCTGGGCCCCAGACAGGGTGCACGTATATACATGCAGCGAAAACACTCATACACAAAACTCAAAAGGAGCAATAGCTTTTAGCCCTCAAGTAGGCATTCATGAGACATTAGCTCCTCTGAGATGAAACATTTCAAGTTGGAAAGCATCAGAAATCGAAGTGGTAAGCTATGACCATTTTAAAGAGTAGTACGGCCACAGTGAGGTGGCTGCTGGCAAATCTAGGGAGCCCACCCTACAGGGTCTATGGAAAATGCCAACGTTCTCCACCACCCTAGACCCCCTTACCTGTGGTGAGCACCTGCTCCAGGTGCAACACTGCATGGATCAAGGCCTCTGTACCCACGGCCTGGCCTGCAGCCCGCTGCAGGGCAGCCAGGGCAGCCCCTGCCAGGATGCTGCTGGTACCTACAAAACACAGGAGGAGACCGGGCACGACTCACTTCTGCCCGTCCCACCCCACTCCTTCTGCTGCACAGAGGCTAGGGTCCAGGATCGTGAGCAAGACTCAGGAGTTGAGACCCAAAAATAAAGGGTAGATAGCAGGGGCCCAGGGCTTACTCACCAAGGCCAGAGCCATGGGGCAGCTCTGACCAGGTGTGCAGCTCAAAGCCACCACTGAAGGAGTGTAACAACTGTTCGTGCAGAGGGATCGCTGACTGGACATGCACGATACCAGCACAGACAAAGGCTGCCTTCAGCAAGGCCCCTGAGGGATGAGCACAAAGGTAGGAATCACACTCCTACCACTTAGCCCACCTCCACTGCCGTTTCCCAGCCCAAGATGGAGCTCTGGTAGGACAATGCAGGCCCCCTCCTCAAACCACAAGAGGACATCTAGGCTCTCTTACCACAGGCAAATGTGTCACTTTGTCCTGTGCCAGTGTATACCTAAGAAGGGTGACGGCCAGCTCTTTCTAGTCTTCCAGGGCCCCTCACACAGACTAGCTAGCCCTAAGGTAGGTCCTCGGTAGTCTGCAGTCCTCTGTGGATGGATCTCTTGAGTTCTGCCCCCATCCCAGCTGGCTGTGGCTGCCATCCCTACCTGACACGGTCCTAGTTGTCCTGACCTGGGGCGTGAGGCTGGCAGTAATCTTTCAGGTCGTCCAGGCTCCGGCACACTATCTTCATGGTCATCTCATCCTGTCGAGGCCCCACTGTCAGACACAGCTCAGGCTCCAGGATGCGACGGGCCTTGGCCCCGATGGGCCGGCGGCCATCCACCCTCACAGCCAGGCCCAGTACTGCTCCACCGAGCTCATAGGCGATGGGGGGGGTGTCACTCCAGCCACCTACCCGAGTTCAACAAGGTGGTCACAGAGCCTGCCAGCCGGGCTCTGGGGAAGTTACCCATACCTCACCCAAGGGACTCACCAGAGAAATCCACACGGGCTGGGCACTCAGTCACCACCCACTGCCCAGGTGCTGGCAGCTCCACCGGCTGGGTACAGACAAAGTGCTGGGCTGTCATCACAGCCTGGCGGATCAGGATCTGCTCAGCCCCTTCATAATGGCGGGCAGCTCGAACCAGCAAGGCAGGCCTGACAGGAGGGAAGACAGCCGGTCGCGTGGAGCCTCAAGCTGGGGGTAGACTGCCTGTCTCGGTCAATTTGAACACCCTGTTTCCACCATCAGGAGACCCTTCCACCATGGCTTCTCAGTGGGTTCCAACTGACTAACACCCACCTGCTCAGCCACTTTTCTCTTTCCTGAGCAAGCGCCTCCACACCCCTCACCAGGTCTCCACATTCCAAGTACGAGAAAGGCTGCACCCACTCAGGGTTGGCTGCCGGCCCACTGCGCAAGCCTCCTCGTCCCTCTGCCATGCAGCCCAGCACGTCTGCCACACAAGCCAGAGCCCGGGCTGCCACACCAGGATCTTCGGCCTCAGCTGCAACTGAGGGACCAGGAGTTAGGGGTTTCAGAAGAGAAGGCTGCTGGCCTCTGACACTCTGCCCCTCCAGTCTCAACAGCCCCCAACTACTCCAGATTCCTCATTCCTATCAGCTTTTGTCAAGATGTGCCCCTGCCTGTGAATGCATCCTACCCTACCTAGCAAAGGTTTTACTCCGATAGCCCCAGCCCAAACGCATCCTCAACTGCTGCCTGCCTGAGACATCGGAGTGGTTAAGAGTTCGGGCTTGGGATGGGCAGTGGTGGCGCACGCCTGTAATCCCAGCACTCAGGAGGCAGAGGCAGGTGGATCTCTGTGAGTCCGAGGCCAGCCTGGTCTACAAAGCTAGTCTAGGACAGCCTCCAAAGCTACAGAGAAACCCTGTCTCAAAAAAAAAAAAAAAAAAAAAAAAAAAAAAAAGAAAAGAAAAAAAAAAAAGAATTCAGGCTTGGGTTGTTGAGAGAGCTTGGGGTAAATGCACTTGCTGCCAAACCTGACAACCTGAATTCAACCCCTGGCACCCATATGGTGAAAGAGAGAACAAGTTGTCTTCTAATGGTACATGCACACATTTTGGTTTCGTTTTGTTTGTTTCGTTTTTTTTTTGGGGGGGGGAGCTGAGAATTGAACCCAGGGCCTTGTGCTTGCTAGACAAGCGCTCTACCACTGAGCTAAATCCCCAGCCCTCACATTTTGTGTACACACACACACACACAGACACACACACACACACACACACACAAATAAATTTTTTAAAATGTTTTGGTTTTTTTGAGACAGGATTTCTATGTGGAGCCTTGGTTGTCCTGGAACTCACTCTGTAGACCTGGCTGGCCTGGAACTCACAGATAGACCCACCTGCCTCTGCCTCAGGAGTACTGGGATTAAAGGCATATACCACCACCACCCAGCTTAAATAAATGATTTTTAAAGAGTTCAGGGGTCAAACCACGTGGGTTCAAATCTTAGACTCAACTGGCTGTGTGGCTATGGGTCAGTGACTTAAACAGGGACAAGGTTCCAATCTTCTCAGGGCCACTAATGAGGCTCTTTCTATAAGGCTAAGAATCTCAGCCACCAGGCCATATGGTCCATCTACAGTGTGGGGGAGCTGCCCGTATGCCAGATCCCTCCTGGAGCTCTACACCCCCGTCCTGGCACTCAGTACAAAATACACAGGCCTGGAGATGCCATAAGGACCCAGAGGCTTAGCAACCGGGCCTCCATCTCCCACTAAAAGCTTTACTAACAAGGATGAAGCTTTCTAAAAACTAAACCCGGGTGCCTCTTCTACTTTAGAATGGCATGGCTCTCTAGTCCTTTCAATTGCTTATTATTAACACCCAGCATACCCACCCTTGTCCAGTGTGGCCAGCAGGGGTCCAGAGCAACCTTCACCAACAGCGGCCCGGATCAGTGGGCGCAGGCAGAGGTCCTGCCGGGCCTCTAGCACATGCCGGGCCTTCTGCAAGGCCTGGCAGAAGAACAGATCCCGACGGGAGTCCAGTGTGGCAGCCCGGTCCAGGCAAGGCTGCAGCTGCTCCCAGGACAGGCGCCAAGAGGCTCGCCAGGCCCGCAGGGCCTCACCTCTGTCCTCCTGGGGGTACAGCATCCACAGCAAGTCCTGGGGCCCCAGGGCCCTCGTGGGGTGGAGCACGGGGAAAAGGCGGGCACTGAGAAGGCATCGAGCTGAGAGGGGCGTGTCTGGATCCCACAGGTCCCAGTCTCTGGGGTGCAGAGAGGTGCATTAGTGAGGAGGAAACTCAGGCTCCTGCCTCCTTCCCAATCCCTGGCCTGTCTGTCAACTCACAGGGGTGGGACACACTCCCCATGGGAGGCAGCAGTGTATGAGGAGGGGAGAGAGGCTAGGCCGCCATGTCTCCTTGCTTAAGACACTGAATAAAAAATCCCAGAGTCTAAACACAGCACAACCAGGGAATCAGGGCTGCACAGGGAGAAGTCCTGGAGAGAATCCAGCTGTTCCAAACCATACTGGGCCTGGCAGGGTGGGAAGAGGACTGGACAGGGCTGCTCAGGAACAAACTTCAAAGCAGCAGCCACCATTGGCTGCTGAGGCCCACAGAGGCCTGCTGGAGCATCCAGCGTACTTACCGAATGCCTGTCTTCTTGAAGAACTCATTCCAGGACATGTTGAGATACATGCCTGCCCCCTGTCTCTGGGGGAAGAGGAAGAAGCAGTCAGGATTGCAGGGGCCTTTGAAAGGGAATAGGGGACATCAGGCCAGAGGCTGGGGAACAGATACTCCAAAAGGGACTGGAAGAGAGAGAGACACACACACAGGAACAGGTTCTTTTAGACCACTTTAACACTTCCGCCCAAATACCTAGGATTCAGAGCAGGCTCCTGAGTTCTACTCCTGATGGGGGCGGCCATTATTAGCCACAGGACCCAAGGCAAGCTACCCCCTTTAACCCTCAATGACCAGCCTCTAAAACGGGGATAAAATTCTCTAAGGTCTACTGAGACATCTGGCCATGCACCCCCCCACACACATAGCCTATCCTAATGACCAGTGCTCTGAGACCCCTGTGACAGAGCCAGACCCCTGGGGACTCCCCAAAGTCAGAAGATGGAGGCAAAGGAACATGAGGTAGATGCCTACTTCCCAGCTGTCCAGGCGGCCAACAAGGGTAAACACTCGGCTCAGGGAGCCGTGCAGCCGCACATGGTGTCCCTGCAGGATGAGGTCACGGAGCTCCAGGCCATGCAGTGCCTCGGAGTGGACAGGATCCAGGCCACTCACAAAGCAGCCAGCGCCAATATGAATGGGGCCCTGAGAGGAAGGGGGCAGGCATCTTGAGGGGGGAAGCAGGAACATGGGACATGCAAACAAATGCTGAGCAATGGCACCCCCATCTGCTTGCCCTTGCCCACACTGTCAGGCCTCACCCTCAGGTGGCAGTGCTGCAGGACACTCCGAGGCCCCAGGTGTACAGGACCCTCCAGCAGGCAGCTGATGACAGAGCACGTAGCCTCTAGCAGCTGTGGCTCCTGTGAGGCCAGGAAAGAAAATCAGGGAAGCTGAGGGCCAGGGGCCAAGGGTTACCTTAATTCTCCCTTGGAAACAAAGATCTGGGTGGGAAGCATAAAGACCCACTGCATTCCAGAAACCTCAACCAGCCAGATCCCCCTCTAGACATGGCCTGGCCTAAGCTAAAAAACTTTCCCCATCCCATAGATCCAGCTACTCCTATCCCAAGAGCAACCTCTGAACTCCATCTGTCCGGTCCCCCAGCATCATGGGGACTAACCCAGACCCATATATGTCTGTCTCCACAGAGACCCTGCAGAAAGGTCTCCCTGGCTTCTGACTCAGCTCCCTGGTTCTGTGGCCTAGACTAAGTGCCTTAGCATCTCTGAGCCTCCAGTGCCTCTAGGATATCTTAACGTGCGGTGCATGCCCTTCATCCCAGCACTCAAGAGGCAGAGACAGGTGGATCTCTGTGATTTCAAGGTCAGCCTTGTCTACAAAGTGAGTTCCTGGATAGTCAGGGCTACACAGAGAAAAAGTTCAAGGTCATCCTTGGAGACAAACCAACTTTGAAGTCAGCCTGGGCTACATGAGGCGATATTTCATAAATTAATAAATGAAAAGAGAGTTAATAATTAATTAAAATAGAGATGTCACCTTAACTCATAGGTACACTGTTCCAAACCCAGGGTATTCCTTTCTCTGGAGTCCATATCTCACCTGACCTCAAGTACCCAGCAGGCACCTGGTGAGGGGCAGGCAGGTCTCACCTCCACCTGGGAGTGGACGATCTGGGCCACAGCAACCCCAGGCATTGTGAGGCTGTGCAGGAACTCACTGGCATCAGCAGTCATATAGCTGTAGCCACCATCAGGGACGTACACTGTAAAGACACAAGTGTGGATGGCTCAGTGGTGAAGAGCACATACTGCTCTTGCAGAGGACTGGAGTTCGATTCCCACCACCTATATCAAGAGGCTCACAACCACCTGTAACTCCAGCTTCGGGGGATCCAACGTCCTCTTCTGGCCTCTGAGGGCACCAGCACTTACACGTACATACCAACAGGCAGACACACAAACATACATATAACTTTTTTGTTTGTTTGTTTGTTTGTTTGTTTTCAAGACAGGGTTTCTCTGTGTAGTTTTGGTGCCTGTCCTGGAACTCACTCTGTAGACCAGGCTGGCCTTGAACTCACAGAGATCCACCTGGCTCTGCCTCCTAAGACATAAAACTTTTTAAATTAAACAATAAATCCTTTTGTAAAAGCTCTGACTCCAACCCTGTGCCTGCTGCAGCCAACAGACATCCTCACCAGACACTAGAAAAGCAGGTGAGCCACTTGGGCCAATGATAAAGGTAAGGTTCAGAGTCTATGCAACCGACCCACAGATAGCAGGTGGATACACCTAGAAAGGGGCCAAAGCAAGAGACAAGAGGAAGGCAGGACACGGATGTGCTTGGCAAGACAGCTAGATAGGGAGAGCGTGGCTGTCCAGTCCTCGAGCTGGCCTGCCTACTCCACAATACAGGAGGCAGCTTCCTTTCTACCCAGAGGGCCAAGAAGAAATATTCACCCAGTGGGCATGGTGGCACATGTCCTTGGGAAGAAGAGGCAGGCTAGTCTCTGTGAGTTCGAGGCCAGCCTGGTCTACAGAGTGAATTCCAGGACAGCTAGGACTACACAGAGAAACTGTCTCAAAAAAAAAAAAAAAAAACCAAAAAACAAAAACAAAAAAAAAAAACCAAGCTGGGTGGTGGTGGCCCACGCCATTAATCCCAGCACTTGGAAGGAAGAGGCAGGCGAATCTCTGTGAGTTCAAGGCCAGCCTGAGCGACAGAGTGAGTTCCAGGAAAGGTGCAAAAGCCCTGTCTTGAAAAACAAAAAAAACAAACAAACAAACAAAACAACAAGCCAGGCTGTGGTAGTGCACACCTTTAATCCCAGCACTTGGGAGGCAGAGACAGGTAGATAGATCTCTGTGAGTTTGCCGCCAACCTGGTCTACAAAGTGAGTTCCAGGACAGGCTCCAAAGCTACAGAGAGGGGCTGGAGAGATGTTAGAGGTTAAGAGCACCGACTGCTCTTCCAGAGGTCCAGAGTTCAATTCCCAGCAACCACATGGTGGCTCACAACCATCTGTAATGAGATCTGGCGCCCTCTTCTGTATACATAATAAATAAATAAATCTTTAAAAAAAAAAAAAAAAAAAAAAAAGCAATACTTACCCATAGTGAGGGGCTGATCTCGGAGTTCCCTCCACAGCTGGGCTCGGGCTCCCTTCAGGTAACCTGTTGCTAGGGCTATGTCACCTTGCCCCATCTCTGGGGGCCGCCCAGCCAGGAAGTCCTCCCTGTTCACATTCTGAGCCATGCAGAGCAGGATGTCGAAAAACAGAGACAGCTGGGTGGGGATGAGAAGCACAGCTGTTGGCCAGGCAGCAGCTGGGCCCCACAATCCCAAGGCAGGGCTGGGACAGTCCTATCTGCCGAGATGCTGACCCAGAAAGGGGAGAGGGCTAGCCTGAGGTCACATGGCATCCCACCCCCAGCCAGGTGAGCCCAGTTGTCTTAGTCACCTGCACAGGCTGGGCTCCCGAGTCCAAGCCCATATAGGTGCAGGCATCTAGAGGCGGGCTCACATGGGTAGCCAAGAGGTGCTCAGCAGTCTCCACAGAGAAGAAGACGACCCCAGAGACCTGGAGGGAACCACAAGGCTCGAGTCGGGGGACCCTGGAGCCAAGCTCAGGCATGAGTTGAGGAAGGCACATTCAATGAGCCACAAGGCCAGGTATTGTTATAGGCATGGACTTTTTGGACCACCCAGCCCCCAGCTTCCAGCTCCTACCAAAGCCCCTTACAGAACTCCCTCAACCTTCAGGCCTCCCGCCAAACCCAGTGCCACACCTCTTCCCAACACTCCCACCTGGGTCCATCCTGGGCTGCTTCTACATCTTTCTACCGAATTCCCTTAACTTGCTCACATTTGGTAGCTTTCTGGCACAGGACGAGACCCTGAACTTCCAAGTCTACCTGATCCATAGACTGGGGCTACATCAGCTCTCCTGAATATCTCTTTAGGTTCTGGTTCTAGCTTGGCCCGGAATCATCTAAAAAGAGTGGGGCTTTCCCAAGAAAGAAAGGGAAACTGCCACCCCCCAATTCCAAAAAGTCCCTACGATCCCTCATCCCAAGCCCAGCAACCATACCAGCGGTACCAGCCCATCAGGCCTGACACACCGTTGTAGCTCCGCCTTACTGCCCTGGTAGTAAATGTCCAAAACAAAGCCCTGTGGAGAGGAACAGAATCAGGGACAGGAGCAAGAGGGGACCAGAAAGTAGGCACAGCTGTGCGTACCAGCAGGTGGTCTCCTCAGACACAAGTCTGGCAGGTACCACTGTATTTGTGGGGCCACAAGCACGCAGACTTCTAGAAGGTTGAGGGTGGGCTTCAATGGCTGCCACAGCACCAGAGCTGTACCATGAAGGAAAACCCCTCAGGCTGGAGACCACAAGGGCTGTCAAGGCCAACAGGTTCCAGAGCACGGGTCTGGAAAAGCACCCCTGTCCCAGGGCAGCTCAGCTGTACCCAGGAGTAATACATACCTGAGAGTCAGTGAGGTAGACACCATGGTTGAGAGCGTAGGTCAGGCTCCCAGGAAAGGCAATCACCCGGGCTCCCCGGAAGCCATCCCAATTGATCCCTATGGGGTGGCACAATCAGGGTGGCCAGGTAGGGAGGCGCCCTAGCCATGAGGAAGCAAGGGCCCGGAAAAGGGACATCTCTACAAGGGAGGTACGGTTTCCAAGGCCGAGTGGACATTCCTCTGGAGAAATAGCAACCCCTCCTCCCTAAAGTTCTTTCACAAAGAACTGTGGGCCAAAGGGGCGGGACAGTTCTGACATTCCTGTTTAGTGGTGTTTTTCCCAGGTTGGGGTGTGAGTAAGTTGTTCAAGAACTCACTGTAGCTTGAACTTGCTGCAATCTTCCTGGCTCACCCTCCTAAGTAGCTAGAATTATGGGCATGAGGCACCACAACCAGCTACCCAGTCTACAGATGGGCAGACTGAGGCTCAACAGAGCAATGCTGGCCTCTTGGTCTGGCCTATGCTTCCTTTCTAAATAGGCTGCTGAAACAGGGTGGGATAGAGAGGAAGAACCAGCCTTAGGTGTGGAGGGGAGAAGAGGTCCTAGGCCATCCCAGGCTCACCAGGATTTGGAGGAACAGACAGAAGCATGTCGGTGCTGCAGACCCACACACCTGGTGGGGAACCTGGGCCCAGCTGCAGGGGAGAGAAAACTTAGCTAGTGGCCTGGCAGGGCCCTTCCTCTGATCTTGCATCCCTGTGGTGGTTTGTTCTGTGTGCTGTCCCAGCCACCTAATCTGACAGGAGTCTGCTGCTGGAGTATCAGGGCCTCTCAAGTGCCAAGGAAGGGTTAACCAGATGTACTTCTTGTTTGTTTTGGGGGGACAGGGTCTCACTCTGTAGGCCTCCCTCACTGGACTGGAACTCAGGTCCAACTGACTCTGCTCCTGAGTGCGGGGATCAAAGGCATGCACCATTACACCTGGCCCCAAGACTAACTGTTAGAAGTTCTAGCTGTGCTCACTGCAGGCCATTCTTTCTGAAGTTCCTTCCCCATTTGAGCCACACAGACCCTCACTGATGGCTCAGAATGTGCACACTGGCTCTGTCTGGGATGGGCCACCCTTGTCAACTAGCTGGCCTTACCCGGTGGGTCATGATATCCAACAGGCAGTCCAGGTTACACACCAAGGCCTCCACAGGGGCCTGGGGATTCTCCACAGGGAGGCACGTGAAGGCCCTGCCGCAGTCATCGAAGGGGAAGTCTCGGCCCTGTGGGGAGAGCAGAACTCCTAAGAGGGAGGAGTCCCTGATGCAGAGAAACCACAACACGGCAGCCAGATCGCTGTGCAAGGGTGGCAGGCATGAAGTAGAGGAGGTTTGCGAAAAGTGTTATACTGATGGTGCTTCTTTGGATTTTTAAGATTAACATGATTATTGTGCAA
Source organism: Onychomys torridus (assembly GCF_903995425.1). Taxonomy (NCBI): domain Eukaryota; kingdom Metazoa; phylum Chordata; class Mammalia; order Rodentia; family Cricetidae; genus Onychomys; species Onychomys torridus. The sequence goes on from NC_050447.1 coordinate 38,779,043, forward strand.
AATTAGAAACCATATATATGCAAAGGGAAAAATACATCCTCAGGAACTCTAAGCACTGCCCTCATTTGGAGGTGTGTCCTCTCAGATTTTCATGAATACTGCTTTTGTATGTCTTTTTCTGTCTTCCCCCCGCCCCTCACCTGAGCTGAGGACCGAACCCAGGGCCTTGTGCTTGCTAGGTAAGCGCTCTACCACTGAGCTAAATCCCCAACCCCAGTATGTTTTCCTTTGAGTGTGTGTAAGTGTGTGCACACACACACATGTGCCACAGAACGGGTAATGGAGGTCAAAGAACAAAAGGGGTCGGTTTCTGCTTCTACCATGTAAGTCTTGAGGATCAAACTTAGGTTTACCCCCGAGCCCTCTCACTGGCCTTTCATTCACACCTTCTCTAAATTTTGTTTTTTAACAAGCATAAACTGGTTGGGCATGGTGGCACATGCCATTAATCCCAGCACTTGAGAAGCAGAAGCAGGTGGATCTCTGAGTCTGAGGCTAGCCTGGACCACATAGGGAGCTCCAGGCCAACCAAGGCTACTCAGTAAGACCCTGCCTCAAAAACAAAGAAGCAGAGATGCGGTCAGTTGGCGACAAGTCCTACATGTAAATTCTGGTGTCATATAAACTCTGCATGGCAACACAGCCTGTAATCCCAGCACTTGGGAAGTAGCAAATCAGAAGTTCAAGTCTACTCTGAGCTTCACAGCAAGTCTGGAACAAGGCAAGACTACCTGAGGCTCTGCCTTTTTTAAAAAAATAGTATATGTGTGCATGCATTCCTGCTTGTCTGTATGTGCACCATGTACATGCAGGTGCTTGCAGAGGTCACAAGGGGCATTGGATCCTGGGATTACATGGGTGTTGGGGATTGGAACTCAGGTCTTCATTGTTACACAGTAAATGCTCTTACCCACTGAGCCTTCTCTCCATCTCCAGCTGGACCTTTTAATTTGTCTAAAATACATACCTAACCAGCTCCCAGTTTCCAGACATTTCAGTTCATTCAGATCCCTCTGGATTTACATAATGAACACCTTGCATACGCACAATGGTAGAACACCCCGAAAGTCCCATCCAATCACTAGAACCAAGATTCCAACCCTCTGCACAGCCCATACCCTGTATTCCACTTACCATGTGCAAGATGAGGATCCAAGCTGAGTTCAGGACATCGGATGTGACCACCTGTCAAGAGTAGGAGAGCCCTGTTGATAGAGGCCTTGGGCAGATGGCACCTAAGAATGATACCCTCCTGTCCAGGGAGGGACTCCAACTCAGGCATCAAAAGGGAAAAAGTCAAGATCAAGACCAATGAGCATGCGGGTCATGATGGCGCATGCCTTTAATCCTGGCACTTGAGAGACAGAGACAGGAAGATATTTGTGAGTTCAAGACCAGCCTGGTCTACATAGTGAGTTCCAGGACAGCCAGGGCTACATAGAGAGACTCTGTCTCAATAAATAAATAAACAAACAAATAAATAAATAAATATAATTTTTTTTTATAAGACCAATAAGCACAGGTAGGCAAGGGACAGCCTGACAGGCAGCCCTCCACTTGGGGCACTTCCTCGATTTATCTTAAGGGGAGGCAACATGCAGCAATTTGAGGTCAGCTGACTGACTTCCTGGGGGGGGTCAGCTCCCATGGCAACTACAGTACTCCCCTCCCCTCGCCAATTCTCCCTCCACTACTGGAGAATGACTGTGACTAGGACCACGGTCCTCCTCCACACCTTTGTGCTAAGCAAGCAAGGTGACTGAGTGAAACAGCCAGGGGATAGAGCCTGTGGGGGACACTGACACATCCTTCTCCAAGGGAGGCCACACATCAGTCAGTTCCACTCAACAGGCGCCTTATGGGAACCAGAGTATAAAGTATAAAGTGCTTTGTTTTAGAGGCAAAGTCTCACTGTGTCGCCCTGGCTGGCAGGAACTCACTGTAGACTGCCTTGGCCTTCAACTCACAGAGATTCACTGCCTCTGCCTCCCAAGAGCTGAGATTACAGGTGTGTGCCACCACACCCAGCAAGATCTTTGAACTTTTCCAAGAAAAGCCAGAAAGCATCCTATTGAATACAGAGCTACTGGCTCCAAACTTCCTGAGACAAGGTTTTATTTTACTATGTAGCCCAGGTTGGCCTTAAGCTTGTGACAATCCCCTGCCTCAGCCTTCTCAGTGTTACCATGCCTGGCTTCTGGCTCCTTCTTTCTAAAAACACACCAAAAACTAGCCCTGCCTTTTGCCCTTACCTGGATGGCATGGCAGAGATGAGTCTGCAAACTTACAGCCTCAAAATCAAAAGCCAAATCCTGAACCCACCAGAAGAGCTGGAGGTCACAGAAACTATTGAGTTCCAACAGGAGCACGGGCCAGAGGGCCGGCGGCTCAGAAGCACTCACGGTGAAGCCTGCACGGGCACTCAGGTGTTCCGCAGCCACCAGCAGCGCATTGAGGGTGGCTCCTCCACTGCCTACTCGAGTCTGGGGGTCCTCCACAGCCAGCAACAGTGTCCCAGCAGGGATCTGCTCCCGCTTCTGCCGTATCTCCAGTTCTGTGATCAAGATAAATGCTGGGACACACACAGTCACACCCACCTGCCCTGACCCAGACTGTTAACAGTTGTTTGATTACATTGACTTAGCTTTTCATACAGTAGACAGATTCCTCCCAAACTCTTTGAGGTAAGTACTATTCCCCTTATTTTACAGATAAGAAAACTAAAGGCCAGGGCAGGAGAGGTGGCTCAGCTGTTAAGAGCACTGGCTGCTTACCCAGAGGACTCCAGTTCAATTCCCAGCACCTACATGGCAGCTCACAACTGTCTGTAACTCCAAGATCTGACACCCTCACACATACATGCAGGCAAAACACCAATGTACATAAAATAAATTAATTAAAAAATATTCCTTAATAAAAAAGAAAACTAAAAGCCAATGAAGTGACATGTATATCAAGTCACAAGGCTAGGGAGAAGTCTGTTTCAACCCAGGTCTATGGGGTTCCCAGGTAAAGGTGGGAGGGCATGTCACCTACCTCTCTGAAAGACCTGGACACTGTCCTTGTACTGGCATGTCAGGATGATGACTGTCCAATTAACCCCCTTTGGGTGCTCCATTCTGGACAAAATGGAGGAAAACAGCAATGTATGAGTATATATGAATAGGTTTAAAGGTCAGACATTTAAATTAACTCTTTCTGGCATACAGTTTTATGAGTTTTAACACAAGAATAGATCCTTTAAAAAATCTTTTTATTATTTTATGTGTATGTGTTTTGCCTGCATACACATATTGTACCACATGAGTGTCTGGTGCCTTCAGAGGTCAGAAGAGGTTATCAGTTCCCCTGGGACTGGAGTTACAGATGGTCATGAGCCATCATGTGTGTGGGAATCAAACTTAGGTCCTCTGCAAGGGTAGCAAGTGGTGGCACATTCCTTTAATCCCAGGACTCGGGAGGCAGAGGCAGGCAGATTTCTGAGTTCAAGGCCAGCCTGGTCTACAGAGCTAATTCCAGGACAGCCAGAGCTACACAGAGAAACCCTGGGGGCAGGTAGCAAGTGTTCTTGTCCAGTGAGCCATCTCTCCAGCCTCTCCTTATCCATAACTTTGTTCACTGGATCTTTAAAAATAGAAAGCATGATTTTAAATGTCCCCCCTCCCCAAAACAGTATGCGGTACCTGCAAGTGGCCGAGGGAATGACAGATCTTTCCAGGGTGACAAAGAGGGTAAGAGAATGTCAAGACCGCCCTGTTTAGAGGGAAGGAAATAGTCTCTGGGCCAAAGGCCCCAGTGCAGGTGAGTTTTCACTGTCAGCTTGATAGCAGAGCCAGTTGGGAAGAAAGAACTTCACTGGAAGAATTGGTTCATTTGGGCTGCCTGTGGGCATGTCTCTAAGAGATTGTTTTGATTGGTGACTGATGTGGAAGGCCCTATCCCTAGGCAAGTGGACTTGGGTCAGATAAGGAACCAGCTGAGCAAGCAGGAGAGCAAACCAGTGAGCAGCACTGCACGGTTCCTGCTCCGAATACCTGTCTGCAGTTCCTGCCCTGACTTCCCCAATGATGGACCGCCATCTGGAAGTCTAAGACAAACACACCATCCCTCTCGTCCCCAGGTTGCTTTTGGCAGTTTTACCACAGTAATAGAAAGGCAAACTTAGACTACCCTGAACAGTAAGGGAGCAGGGTGGAGGTGGGGGAAATCAGAGAAAGCCTCAATAAATCAAGCAGGGCTGAGGAGCACCCCCAGCCAGATCAGCCAAGAGAGTATTTAATACCCCAACTAACACTTAGGGAGTGCTTCTCAGGCACCGCGCCAAGGGCATTTAGTGACAGCTCACAGGAGCCATACACCAGCCCTAATAGTTGATCTTATCACACTGTGCACATAAAGAAACCTGGGCTTAAAGAGTAAGCAGGATGCCTAAGGTCAGGCAGAACCAGCACAAGCCGCTGGGTGTGTTTCGTTTGTGCTCTCGGTCACAGAAAGAAACAGTCCCGGAGCTGGCCATGTCACATGTGGCGTTTACACAGTGCTCTTAGAATACAGAAAGTTAACCATTGCAACACTTTGCCCCTTTTTAACTGAACTTCGTTTACCCAATCCAAGTTGGAGTTTGGGGGTTGGGCTTTTTTTTTTTTTTTGAATTAAAACAGGATCTTACAGATCCTGCACTAGCCTCTAATTCTCTATGTAGTCAAGGGTGGCCTCAAACTTCTGATCCTCCTGCCTCCACTTCCTGTAAAGGCTTGTGCCAACTCACCTAGTCTAAGTTTGTTTGGTTTTGTGTTTTGTTTGTTTTCTAATGCTAGGAATCCTCAGCAAAATTATAGGATAGTGCATATATCCAAAGACAATAAAATCTTAAGACCCCTCACACACACACACACACACACAAACTCTCTGTGTCTGTCTGTCTGTCTCTCTTTCTCCCTCTCTCTGTCTGTCTGTCTGTCTGTCTCTCTCTCTCTCGTGTGTGTGTGTGTGTGTGTGTGTGTGTGTGTGTGTGTGTGTGTGTGTGTGAAGTTGGCTGGAGTTAAACCTGGTTGTAAACAGCATGTCATGAAATGTGTGCCTAGTGAGGTAACTCCTGCAGGGAAACGACCCAAATCAACATCAGAGCCGCGCTGGCATCCGGAGCTCCACTGGCTCAAGGGAATGCCCCTCTCTGTGCCAGGTGTTCGCAGGTCGCAGGGCTCCCTCTAAAAAAAACCTAGATCAAGAGAAAGCTGCACTGGAGAGGTCTCCTGCAGCTAGATATCGCTCGGGGCGACAGCAGAGATACAGGAGACCCGCAAGGGAGGTGCCCCAAACCGGAGCGGAACTGAAGACCCCCGCGGACCCAACATACCTGCGTCCGCCTGGCGCTCGCAGAGCCGGCTCTTTAACGCGGCTGCGCATTCAGCGCAGCGCACCCTGGGAAATGGAGTTTAGCGTCTCCAGGGCCTGCTCGGAGCCCCACCTTGTTGAAGAGAGAGAGTTCTTAAACTTAAAAGGAATGCTCCACCAACGTCCAGAACTACAACCCCCAGAGAGGACAGGGAATCTTAAAAACACAGACCCGTTTTTGGTAACTCAGGGTACCAGGTAAAGGTGTAATTTTGACTTTTTAAAAACGCGTTTTAAATTTTTTCATTTTTTATTTTTATTATTACCATCATTACCATCATTTTCTATGCATGAGTGAGTGTTTTGCCTGCACCACGTGCATGCCAAAAGGGAATGCCAGAAGAGAGGGCATCAGATCCCCAGAAACTGGAGTTAAAGACCATTGAGACCAATCACATGAGTGCTAGAAATCAAGCCCAAGTCCTCCAGAAGAGCAGCCATCTGCTGCTCCATATCTCCAGACTTTTTTTTTTTTTTAATTTTTAGATAGCGTCTCCTGTTATAGAATGTTATTTTAAGATGTGTTACTTTTGTTTTGCACTTGTTTTAACTCTGTGAAGCTGTGTTTCTGTGCCTGTCTAAAACACCTCATGGTTTAATAAAGAGCTGAACGGCCAATGGCAAGGCAGGAGAAAGGATAGGCGGGGCTGGCAGGCAGAGAGAATAGATAGGAGGAGAAATCTGGGAGGAGAAGAAGAGCAAGAGAACAAGGAAAGGAGGGTACTGGGGGCCAGCCACCACCTCACAGCCAGCCACGGAGTAAGAGTGAAAGTTAGTTACACAGAAGTAAGAAAAGGAAAAGCCCAGAGGCAAAAGGTAGACAGGATAATTAAATTAAGGAAAGCTGGCAAGAAACAAGCCAAGCGAAGGCCGGGTAGTTATAATTAAGAATAAGCCTCTGTGTGTGATTTATTTGGGAGCTGGGTGGTGCTCCCCCCACCCCCAAGAACAAAATAACCAACAACAACTGAAGCCCTTCATGGACTTCATCCTGAATTTGAGAACCTCCTCAGGAAAGGGGAAAGCAATATGTTATGGCTTTGATGGTGGTGTAGCTCAGTGGTAGAGCACTTGCTTAGTATTCAGGAGACCCTGGGCTCCCAGACATCTCTAAAATACGTAAAGGACAAGACTCGCAGCGATCTCGTCCTGGGACAGAGCATGTGCAAGGTACATGTGATGGATGGGCAAAGACAACTTGAGCTTTATATGTATTTGAGTTTTTCTTACTTTCCAAATTTGGTGTCCTTTACAAAGGAGCCTGAGTGGTTGGTCACAAGGTCAGTCTCATCAGAGATGGGGGACGGTACTGTACCTCTGTGTATTCTTGGTCAGTCGCACAGCTGTGACTGCCTGTCTCCATCTGTAAAATGAGTTAGCAGGTAGTACCCAGGGCCTGTGGTGGTTGTGCAGGTTTGATTCCGTAGTAAACAGCAGGGAGACAAACAAAAAGAACCAGCCATTGTTGTTGTCGTTGTCACAGGCTTCCTGCTCGGTGGCAGCTGGACTTTCCTCTGTTCACTGCTGCACCTTCAGGCTCTAGGACAGCGCCCAGGATGCTGTAAGTGCTTAGAAACAGCTGAATGAAGAATGAAAAGCACCTCCTCCCCAGCTCCCGCTCTTCACTGGACCCCAGTCTCCCTCATCCCATCTCCAGTGCCGGTTTCTTCTGTGAACGCAGGAAGCCTCTCTCCAGTGATGAGGCACCTCTTCTTGCCGCTGTTTCAGCAATGCAGATCCCAGGCTCTGCAGTGGAGTGGGAAGCAGAGAAGCCTGCCACTGCTGCAGTTTTGGCAGTGGCTCGCTCCATAAAACAGAGTGTCCCCAAACAGCTCAGAAGCCAAGGGCTTCACTTACATCCTGAAGCAGGCATGGTTGGAAGACAGTGATGATGCCAGACTTGCTCTAGCACTTTCCAGCCAGAGAAGCAAAGCTACTCAGGGAAGGGTTCCTTAGATTGAAGTCCATCCCTGGCCAGATGTGGTGGCTCATACCTGGCCTATAATCTTAACATTCGGGAGGCAGAGGTGGAGGCAGGAGGATCACCCAAAGTTCAAGGCCAGTGTGGTCTATAAGTAGATCAGTAGATCTTGTTTGAAAAGAAATAAAGCCTGGCAGTGGTGGTGCAAGCCTGTAATCCCAGCACTCGGGAGGCAGAGGCAGGCGGATCTCTGTGAGTTTGAGGACAGCCTGGTCTATAGAGCTAGTCCAGGACAGGCTCCAAAGCTACAGAAAAACCCTGTCTTGAAAAACAAAAAACAAAAAACAAAAACAAAAAAAAAAAAGAAAAAGAAAAGAAATAATTCAGGCTGGAGAGATAGCTCAGGGGTTAAGAGCACTGGCTGTTCTTCCAGAGGTCCTGAGTTCAATTCCCAGCAACCACATGATGGCTCACAACCATCTGTAATGAGATTTGATGCCCTCTTCTGGTGTGCAGGTATATATGCAGGCAGAACACTATACATAATAAATAAAGAAAAAAAGAATTCCTTAATTTGGCATGGTGGTGGTGACTTAGGGCTGTAATCACAACACTTGAGAGACTGAGGCAGGAGGATTGAGAATTCCAGTCCAGCCTCAAAAGAGAGAGAGAGAGAGAGAGAGAGAGAAAGAGCTGAAGACATGGCTCAGTAGTTAAGGGTACCTTCCTCTCTTCTAAGGACCTTAGTTCAGTTCCCAGCACCCACATCTGGCAGTTCAGACCTGTAACTCCAGCTCCAGGAGATCCAATGCCCTTTTCTGGACTTTGCAGGTACCCACATGCATGTTCACAGGCACATATGTCTTCATATAATTTAAAAATTAAAAATTAAAAAAAAAAATTGACAGGGTTTCTCTGTGTAGTTTTGGTGCCTGTCCTGGATTTCCCTCTGTAGACCAGGCAGATGAATCATTGGACATGTGTATATAATATGTAATGATCGAGTCAGGGTTGGGCCCGCCAGTGTAACCCAGAAGTAAAGCTCATGTTTGCACATGTTAATAAAACCTGGATCCAATATCCAGCATGCAAATGTATGCACACACACACACACACACACAATCAGGATAAGCATTCCAGTTCCTCAAGCATTTATCATTTCTTTATTACATTTTAACTTACTTTTAAGATTTATTTTGTATCATTAACATCTAGATAGTCTGTATTTTCTATGTAACCCTGGCTGTCTGGTACTCACTCTGTAAACTAGGATAGCCTGGACCCTTTATCTCCCTTTCCCAGGCTGGGATTACAGGCCTGGGTCACTGTAGCTGGCGGACTGGGCACATCTCCATACTACCACCTGTAGCAGCCTGAAGCATTCCCCTAGGCTTTCAAGGAACTAACCTCAGGCTAAGCAGGGATTCCTAGCATTGGTGTTCAAAAGAATTTCAGGAGTAGCCAGTTTATGGTGAAGTAGAAGTGGAGATTTTATTAATAAAATTTGAATATAGGCTTAAGCACAAAAGTTAAGGAAAGAGAGGCACTGAGAGAAAATAAGAATATGATACAGGCTTCCCAAAGAGGAGTCAAAGAAAGTAAGATGCACCCAAGTGTGGATATACAGGCTCAAGGGAAGAGTGTACTGGCTGGTTTTGTGTGTCAGCTTGACACAAGCCAGAGACATCAGAGGAAGGAGCCTCAGTTGAGGAAATGGCTCCTTGAGATCCAGCTGTAAGGCATTTTCTCACTTAGTGATCAGTGGGGGAGGAGCCAGTGCATGGTGGGTGGTGCCATCCCTGGGCTGCTGGTCCTGGGTTCTATAAGAATATGGGCTGAGCAGGCCATGGGAAGCAAGCCAGTAAGAAGGTCCCCCATGGCCTCTGCATCAGCTCCTGCTTCCAGGATCCTGCCCTATTTGAGTTCCTGTCCTGACTTCCTTCAGTGATGAACAGCAATGCTGACATGTAAGCCAAATAAACCCTTTCCTCCCCAACTTGCTTTTCGGTTATGGTGTTTTGTCGCAGCAATGGAAACTCTAACTAAGTCAATTGGTACCAGCAGAGTGGGTATTGCTGTGCCAGACCTGACTGTGTTTTTGCGAGGACTGTGGAAAGACTTTGGAACTTTGGGCTAGAAGAGCCATTGAGTGTTGAGACCTCAGGGGGATGTTCTGTGGGAACTTGGAAGATAAGAATATTGAGAGCAGTGCAGAAGATGGAGGCCAGGCTTGTGAAATTTCAGAGGTAAGATTAAAGACTCTACCAGGGCCATCTGCTATTTTGAATTAAGATCCTGTGGTTCTAGTTAGCTGTGGCTGTAGAAACAGCTGTGATTAACAAGATACCAGAAATACTAAAGCAAAATTTTGCTTTGCTGGTATACTTGATCTTGGTAGGCTGGAGCTAAGAAATTAATGGTGTTTCAGAAGATACCTGCGGGCTGGAGAGATGGCTCAAAGGTTATGAGCACTGGCTGCTCTTCCTTAAGACCTGAGTTCAATTTCCAACCACGTGGTGGCTCACAAACCATCTATAATGAGATCTGGTGCCCTCTTCTGGCGAGTGTATAAATAAATAAAAATATATTAAAAAAAAAAAAAAAAAAAAAAAAAAAAAAAAAAAGATACCTGCATAGGTTAGGCAGTGGTGGCACACACCTTTAATCCCAGTACTCAGGAGGCAGAGGCAGGTGGATCTCAGTGAGTTCGAAGCCAGCCTGGTCTACAAAGGGAGTTCCAGGACAGCCAGGACTGTTACACAGAGAAAGCCTGTCTCAAAAAGGGGGAGGGAAAAAAAAAAAAAAAAAGATGATGATATCAGGTGGTGATCATTGAAGTGAAACCTTCTGGGAAGTTTTTCCTGAGAGCACAGAGAAGTTGTGTTCCAGAGGCAGCCAAGGTTGTACCTCGTGCTGGCAGCCAGACTTGGTAATGTGTAAGCGTCACCCAGGGGGTACTGGTTTTGAAGGCATGAAGGGGTCATGGAGAGCAGCTGAGGCTTGGCACTGTGAGAAGCCAGGAGAGGCCACTGGTGAAGGTACAACCTCAGTGGCAGTTGAAAGCCCAGGAATGAAGGGGTCATGCAAAAAAGTTGAAGCTTGGTACCATGAAGAGAGCCTATAAGAGGCTATTGGTGCAGCCCAGTTGCCACAAGGGACCCCAGCATTTTGGAGATACTAGTACCATAGGGCGACCACCAAGATCAGTAGCATCAGTGGAGTGGAGCCAGCCGGAGCCTAGAAGACATGCTGTGTGTGATGCAGAGGGCATAGCAGAAGTGACCCAAGCCCTTTGGAGGAGTCCAGAAGATCCTGAGTGAATCCCAGATGTTGGACAAAGAATTATGCATGCTGCTAGAGTTTTGCTCGGCTCAGACTGTGAGAGTGCCCTGGTTCTTCCTTTGAAGAAAGAATGGATGTGCTGAGAAGGTGAGGCCAAGCAGGCAAAGAACAAGCCCTTCCCCCTCCCATTGTCCTTGTAGAGACTTCCCGCAGAAGGTGGGGCCCAGATTAAAGGTGTGCCTTCCTGCCTCGAGATCTGGATTAAAGGCATGTGGTCTTCTTGCCTCAAGATCCAGACAGATCACAGGTGTGCCCTCCATTTCTGGATTATAGTTCATTCCAGATATAGGCAAGGTGACAACCAAGAACAGCCATCACAGAGAGTAATCAACCTTAGTTGATCAATCTTAGGATTAGCTGTAAATACCATTTGGTACCTCTCAGTTTTGTCTCAAAAGGTTTCTAAGAATCCTCACCCCCCCCCCTTTTTTTAAAATATCTCTTTTGATAACTGAGATAAGGTGTGGCAGGGCAGAGTAGATGTAGTTGAGCTTTGAGACAGGCCACAGTGCAGGTCCTTGGGTGAAGTGAGAGTCGATGGGTATAGTGGTGCACACCTGCAGCCCTAATACTGTGAGTGATGAAGCAGAGGTGTTGCCCTACATTCAAGCCCTGCCTAAGGTACGAAGTCAGACTTTGCCTCAAAACTGAGTTTCAAAAAGGTCTAGGGAGGTGGCCCGGCCATTAAACATTTGCCAAGAAAGCTTGCAAACCTGAGTCCAGGCATGGCCAGGATTGCAGCAGAGGGTAGGGGTGAGGTGGTGCAGGATACCTGGGGCTTGCTGGCTCAGTATGGTTGAATCAGTTCCAACTGAATGAGCAGCTTTGCCTCAAGAAATAGGATAGAGGCCGAGGGAAATCATTCAGAGGGTAAAGGTGATTACTGTCAACCTGACGACCTGAGTTTGATTCCCAGGCCCTACATGGTAGAAAGACGAACTCCATAAGGCATCCTCTGACTTCCACACAAATGCCATGTACAAGCATGTATACACACAGTGCATGCGTGTGTGCGCACGTGCGCACGGACACACAAATATAAAAATAAGATGGGGAGTGATTGAAAAGTCTCAGCATCTGCTTCTACACACACTTGGCACACACATATGCACACAGTAACTGACCAAATAATAAATGAATTGGAAGCAAGGACTCAAAGAGATGTTTGTATGCTCATGTTCATAACAGCATTATAACAACCAAGAGATGGAAGCAGTTCATCACTGGTGAATGAATAAAGAAAATGTGGAATGTGCTTACAATGGGATATTATTCAGCCTGAAAAATGGAGGAAATTCTGACACATGCCTCAGTATGGATGAACCCTGAGGACGTTATGCTGAGTGAAATAAGCCACTCATAAGAAGAGGGAGAACAACCTAACACTGATTCTGCTGAAGTGGGGGAATCATAACCCATCCTCTTCTAATGAAGTCTATTTGCATGTGTTGGGAAGTAGGTTCACAGACACGCAAAGTAGAATATTGAGGATGTAGCTGAGTTGGCAGAGTACTTGCCAAGACCAAGATCAAGGTTGTGTGTTCACCCTCAGCACTGGGGTCGGGGAGAAGGTAGAAGGGTGGTAGTTGGGGCTAGGAAGGAGGCAGAGTGAGTTAGCGTTTTGTAAGATAAGAATTAGATGGATGGCAGTGATCATTATACAATATAAATCGACTTTATGCCATTCAACTGCTCACTGAAAAATGGCGACTATGGTTAATAAGTTGGTAAATTCCGTTGGGTAATTTATCACAATAAAAAAAGGAAAAGTCAGGCTGGAGAGATGGCTCAGAGGTTAAGAGCACTGGCTGCTCTTCCAGAGGTCCTGAGTTCAATTCCCAGCAACTGCATGGTGGCTCACAGTCATCTATAATTTGATCTGGTGCCCTCTTCTGGTCTGCAGGTAGAACACTGTATACATAATAAATAATTAAAAAAAAAAAAAAAAAAAAAAAGGAAAAACCGGTATGTGCCACACGTGTGCATAGAGGTGGATGTTGAGTGTCTTCACTTTCCACTTTAAATTTTTTTTTTTTTTTTAATTTTTAGGGCTGGAGAGATGGCTCAAAGGTTAAGAGGAGCACCAACTGCTCTTCCAGAGGTCCTGGGTTCAATTCCCAGCAACCACATGGCAGCTCACAACTGTCTTTAGCTCCAGTACCAGGGGATCCAACATCCATAGCAAAAAACACCAATGCACGTTAAAATAAATAAATCTAAAACTTTTTAAAAATTTTAATTGTTTGTATGCTTGTGGTGGGTGGGTGCATATGTGAGTACAAGTATCTTAGGAATCAGAAGAGGGTGTTGGATTCTCTGGCGCTGGAGTTACAGGCAGTTGTGAGAGTGCCTCCCCCCCCCCCCCCCCCCAGACAGGGTTTCTCTCTCTGTAGCTTTGGAGCCTGTTCTGGAAATCGCTCTGTAGACCAGGCTGGCCTCAGACTCCCAGAGATCCTCCTGCCTCTGCCTCCCGAGTGCTGGGATTAAAGGTGTGTGCCACCATCACCCCACATCATAATCTAGCACTTAGGAGGTGGAGGCAGGAAGATGGGAAGTTTTTTGTTTTTTGTTTTTGTTCCCACCCCCCACCCCCAGCTGAGGACCAAACCCAGGGTCTTATGCTTGCTAGGCAAGCGCTCTACCACTGAACTAAATTCCCAACCTTGATCAGGAGTTTAAGGTCATCCTCAGCTACATAATAAGTTCCAGGCCAGTCTAGGCTAAAGGAGAGGCTTTCTCAAAGTAATGTTCACACAAAACTAGTGAGACCACTCCACAGGTAAAGGAGCTTACCTTGTAAGCCTGGCAACCTGAATTCATTCCATAGAACCCAAGTAAAGGTCAAAGTAGAGAACCAACTCCACAGAATCGTCCTCTGACCTCCACACACACCCCTATCCACACACACATACTACACACAATTTAGAACAAATACTACATTTATTTTTTAATCTATTTTTATTTCAGGTGCATTCATGTTTTGCCTGCATGTATGTGTGTGTGACGGTGTCAGGTCCCCTGGAACTGGAGTTACAGACAGTTGTGAGCTGCCATGTGGGTGCTGGGAATTGAACCTGGGTCCTCTGGAACTCTTAACCGCTGAGCCATCTCTCCAGCCCTACATTTATTTTTGAGGCAGGTTCTCTTCATATAGCCCAGGTTGGCCTGGAACTTATTATGCAGACCAGGCTGGCCTCAAACTCAAGAGTTCTGCCAGCCTCTGCCTCCTGTGTGCATGACGTGAAAGGGAAAAAAGTGTCATACTTAGCTTCAGTTGCCAACTTGACACACTTGGGAAGAAGGAACCTCTGTTAAATAAGTGTCTCCTTTGGTTTGCCTCCGCACAAGTCTGTGGGGATGTTTTCTTAACTGTTAATAAAACGGTTCAGTCTCTTATAGGCAGTGCAACTCCTGGGCAGGGGTCCTGGGCTCTACAAGAAAGCAGGCCGAGCAAGCCAGTAAGCAGTGTTCATCTATGGCCTCTGCTTCAGGTCCTGCTTTGAGGTTTCTGCCCTGACTTCCCTTCATGCTGGACTGTGAGCTGTAAAATGAAACCAGCCATTTCCTCTCCAGGTTGACAGTCTTCATGGTGTTCATCACAGCAGCAGAAGCTCACTAAAACAAAATTCAAAAAAATTTTAAATGAAAAGAAGCCTAGCTGGGCATAGTGGCTCACATCTATAATTCCAGCACTGGAGAGGCAGAGGCAGGTGGATCTCTGTGAATTCAAGGCCAGCCTGGTCTACAGAGTGAGTTCTAGGACAGCCAGAGCTATATAGTGAGACCCTATCTCAAAAATAAAATTGAAAAGCTAGGCCGAGACTGCTGGAAATAACCTTTTTCAGAAAAACTCCATGGGGCTTAAGAGATGGTTCAGCGGTTAAAAGCACCGACTGCTCTTCTAGAGAACCTAGGTTCAATTCCCAGTGCCCACATGGCAGCTCAGAACTGTAACTCCAAGATCTGATACCTTCATACAGACATACATGAAGCCAAAACACCAAAACACATTTAAAAACAAAAACAAAAAAACAACTCAGCCAGGTGGTGGTGGTGCACGCCTTTACTCCCAGCACTCAGGAGGCACAGGCAGGCAGATCTCTGTGAGTGTGAGGACAGCCTGGACTACAGAGCAGGTTCCAGGATAGCCAGGGCTACACAGAGAAACCCTGCCTCAAAAACCAAAACCAAACAAATATAAAAACCCCAGATGGACATAAGACACCCCGGGAGAACTCACCTAACCCTAGCTGGGAAGTAGTCAGAGTGAAGCCAAAGGCAAGAGGATCTCTCAGTCCTGTCCAGGGAAGGACACTGCTTTCTTCTTGAATAATCTGCTAACAGAAAATCGGGGGTTGGGAGGCTTACTTACTGGCAGAGCATATGCTTAAATGCTTACGGCTCTGAGTTCAATTCCCAGCATTATCTTTTTTTCTTTTTCTCAATTGGGAAAGGGGTGAGAAAAGCATGCAGACACTTTACATCTGCCTGCGAGAGTCGGTGCTGTTGCAAACTACTGCAGTGCCGAGGCAAAAGTCTTTGCAAAAAGGCCTTGGTTGCTCCTTTTGTGGGTAGAGTTGGGCTGCACAGGGATTACCTAGTCCCTTTCTATCCACCCAGCTGCCCTCTCTCCCCACAGCCTGTGATGGAGGCACAGACGTCAACAAAGCAGAAAAACATTCCTGAGTCCGTTTTAGTCAGGGTTCAATGCCTCTGTTAGTCACTTGGCTGCTTGCCCACAACAAAGGGAGAACCTACCCTTTGCTCCTGAGTGGATGGAGTGGGTTAGTTGGGATCGGGAGGCCAGAGACTGACCCCTAGGACTCAAAGTAGATATTTACCCGATTTTTCAAAAATGAAGTCAGAGACTAGTTAAAGTGGTAAGGATGAATTTTAATCAGTAACAAACTGCTGGAATAAGAATTTAAATCATTTCGTGTTGAGACAGTGTTTCTCTGTGTAGCTCTGGCTGTCCTGGAACAAACTCTGTAGACCAGGCTAGCCTCGAACTCAAGAGTCCACCTGCCTCTGCTTCCCAGGTGCTGGAGTTAAAGGTGTGTGCACCACCACCGCCCTGGTTGAATAATAATTTAGAAAGAAAATTACTGAGCTTGGATTTGTACGGAGGTGCTTTGAAAGGAAGAGAGAGGAGTAGGTGTCACGTTGGGCTTCCTTGTGTCTGTTAGCTGACTATTAATGAAGTTAGAATTCTAACCTCCCACAAAGACTAGGAGACAGAACATTGTAAATATGTGGATTTTTGATATTTGAGATTCTTCTCAGTTGTAGGAGATTTAAATATCATATATCTCAAAGGATAAGAGTCATAATTATTAACCTGTTGTAGAATATTACTTTAAGGTGTGTTAGTTTTGTTTCTGTTGCATTTGTTTAACTCTGTGAAGCTGTGTTACTGTGCCTGTCTAAAACACCTGATGGTCTAATAAAGAACTGAATGGCCAATAGCAAGGCAAGAGAAAGATAGGCAGGGCTGTCAGGTGGAGAGAATATGTAGAAGGAGAAATCTGGGAGGAGAGAAGGAGTGAGAAGAGGAGGACATCAGGGGCCATCCATCAAGCTACACAACCAGCAACAGAGTAAGAAAGAAAGGCATACAAGAATAGAGAAAGGTAAAAGCTCAGACAGACAGGTTAATGTAAGTTAAAGAAAGCTGGCTAGAAATAAGCCAAGCTAAGGCCAAGCATTTATAATTAAGAATAATTTATTTATTTGGGAGCTGGGTGGTGGGCTCCCCCAAAAGAACAAAAGCAAATAACATTAATCTTTGGTAAACCCTCCAAGAAGGGGAGATTTGTGTATAAGTATATGCACATGTGAATGTAGGTGCCCCTGGAAGCCAGAAGAGGGCCTAGGATCCCTTAGAACTGGAGTTACAGGAAGTTGTGAGTGGCTATATGGGAGGTGGGAACCAAATTCTGTCCTCTCCAAGAGCAGCAAATGTTCTTAACCAATGAGGGGGCCTTTGCAAAAACAAGTGCTCTTAACCACTGAGGCAACTCTCCAGCGCCCTGAAGGATGATCTTAATTGTAAAACAAAACAGCTGGGTGAGGTGGTGTAGCATGCCTTTAATGCCAGCACCTGGGGGCCAGAGGCAGGTGGATCTCTGTGAGTTCGAGGCCAGCCTGGTCTACAGAGCTAATTCCAGGACAGCCAGGGCTGCTATACAGAGAAATCATGTCTCAAAGACAAACAAAAACAACCAGGGGCTGGAGAGGGGGCTCAGAGGTCAAGAATACTTGCTGCTCTTTTGGAGGACCCGGTTCTAGCACCTACATGGAGGCTTACAACTGCCCATAACCTCAGTCTTAGAGAATCCAATGCCACTTCTGGCACTGGCTACATAAGTGTTATACAGACATAGATGCAGTCAGAGCACCTGTCATAGTACAGGTTTCTATTGCTGTGAAGACACACCATGATCACAGCAATTTTTTTTTTTTTTTGAGCTGAGGATCGAACCCAGGGCCTTATGCTTGCTAAGCACTCTACCACTGAGCTAAATCCCCAACCCTGCACAGCAACTCTTATTAAAAAACAATAAACATTTAATGGGAGTGGCTGGCTTACAGTTTCAGAGGTTCAATCCATTATTGTAATGGCAAGAAGCATGGTGGCATGCAGGCAGACATGGTGCTGGAGAAGGAGCTGAGAGTTCTACATCTTGATCAGCAGGCAGCAGAGAGAGACTGCCACACTGGGCATCCACCCCCAATGACACACTTCCTCCAACAAAACCACAACCACTCCAACAAGGCCACACCTTCTAATAGTGCCATTCCCTACGGGCCAAACATTCAAACAGATGAGTCTTTGGGGGCCATTCCTATTCAAACCACCGCAGCATCACACACATAAATGATTTTTTTCAAAGTGCATTGCAGGATGTGGTGGCTCATGTCTATAATCCCAACCCACAGGAGGATAAGGCAGGAGGATCCAACATAGATTCCAGGCAGGCCTGGCTTACAAAGTGAATTTTAGGCCACCTTGGGATACATCATAAGAGAAAAAGCAGGGACAGAAGATTCTAGGGGCCCAGAGCTAATGAACCAGAAACTTCTGGTTATAACCAGAAGTCTGTTTGATCAGGCTATTTAGGGGGATCCAATACACACCAATTTGAGAACCATTGGCCAGTCAGAGAGGTCTGAAGGGTAGATGTGCCGTCAGTTAGGAACTTTCTAATGGTTTGAAGCTAGGTTTGAAAGTTGAGGAAAGAACTGGCTAAGACTGGTGTGGATGAATATTTAAAATGTGTGCATGTTCCCTAGAGAATAGGAAGCTAAGGGCATCTAAGAGACAGAAGTCTGAAGTGAGGAGATGCCCTAGTGGAAGAGGGCAGTAGGGCGCCTACAAGGCACTTCGCAGGTGCGGTAGAGAGTGTACATGAGGACAAACCCTATTCCCACATCGATGCTGGGTCCCCTCTTCCCAACGGCCTAAACCTAGCGGCCTCACTGCAGCTGCAGCTTGCAGGGCCAGGGCATGAACCCAGCTGGCTCAGGTCGTGGCTCTTGGCAAGAGCAAGTACAAACAGTCCCCTTCAGCTGGGCTCGGCCGCAGCAGCTGATCACAACTCTGTGTGAGAGGCATCCTCAGCTTATTCGCATCCTTTGATGTGAACCAGGTACCAAAGCCTGGCTGGGGCGCCACAGACTGCATCGCCCAGGTTTCAGGTGCCCGGAGCTGCGTGGCTGGGAAACAGAAGAAGACGCCCCTTAATACTACGCCTTAACCCCCTAAATCCGGGCAGAACTACAAAGACCATGATCCCAGATATGGGAGTGCATTGCTTTCTGGGAGTGATAGTCCCCCAATGTGGAGCACGGCTGGCAGATCCTGCCCCGCTGGACTACATATCCCAGCGTGCCTGAACGAGTTGGGGGACAGGAGGGAGGGGAGAGCCCTGGAGGATGTGAATGGGGAGGGGGCACCCGCCCCCTTCCCCCCACCCTTCCCTTTTGCTGGGCAGGGGTGGGGGGAGGGGCCGGGCTGAGGCTGCAGCCGCGGCGCTCCGGGAGGGCAGGGCCAGGCAAGGGCGGGACTGGCCCAAGGCAGGCGTTCTGGAGAGCCTTGAAGCTAACGGGTCCGGGCGCGGGAGGCGGCGGCGGCGGCGGCGGCGGCTTTCTGCACGGGCGGAGGCGGCGGCAGGAGCGGCAGGCATGGCCCGCGCGGCGCCCAGCGCAGACTGAGGTGCGCGGGCGGGATGAGAGAGGGAGGGATGCGGGGCTCCCCGGGCCCCATGCTGCCCCAACCCTCCTCTGCGGGCAGAGGGTTTGACTCAGAGGCCCAGACCCTTCGGGTCCAGCCCAGCAACTTCCCCCGGGTCCGGGCTCCGTGTGGGCGGGGGTCTGATTGCCGTGGCCTCGATCAGGATCCCCGCCTTCAGCTCCTGCACGTCTAGCTCCCAGTCTTCCAGGCGCTCCCGTGACACGCCTTGCTGGCAGACCCCAGCCCCAGCCCTTGAGAACCCTGCCCTCTTCCACACTTCCCCACCCCGGGTATTGGTACCTCCAGCCTCCGGAGCTTGGGACCCTGCTCCATCCGGAACCCCCTGCCCCACTTCTCTTGGTCAGAAGCTGCCTGCACCACCCGCACTTCTTTTCTCTACCCTTCGGCCTTCCCCCGACCTGGCGCTGACCCCTAACCACGCTCGGTGTGGCCTAGTTCTCTCTAATAAGACCTGACAGCTTGACCTCCTTCCTACTTTGGAGAAACTGAGGCATGAACCAACCAGAAACTTGGTCAGCGTGCCGCCCTCTGGACTCTGGCCTGAGCCCTGTCCCTTGCCCCTCCTGTCCTTCCCATCCCTTGCCATGTAAGACACGTTACTTCCTCCGGTCATGCCCCTGGGACTGGATGAAACTTCCCAGCCCCTTCACTGGGGCTCACACCAGTCTCTCTTGGTTAGTCATTTCATTACTTATGTTGCCCCCTCCTTTGCATAGCCCTCCTCCTGGAGAGGAGGCTCCGTGCCTTTGCTGCTTGCCCAAGTTAGCTTTTCTGTTTCACTCTTGCCAACTGCATCCTTCTCTCATTTTGCCTCTTGTTTCCATCTATACGCCGCCGAGAACGATTCAGGGCATCCTGGGGCCCCTGGGAAGTCCTTATTCCTAGCCAGTAACCCATACTCCTACTTGTGTACAAATGTCTAGAAACTGCTTGGCTTTGTCTAGAAGAAACTGGTTGGCCTTCCCTTTCTCATGCTTGGTGGGCTCGGAAGTCTGGGTTGGAAAGGACCATTTACCTTTATGGAGATGGTGGCATTGGAGAACTCTGGTCACTACACCCCTCAGCTAATCTGGCTTCTGCCGTTAACTTTGGAGTGGGCTGCGCCTTCTGGGAGGGATGCCTGATGTGTGCTCTGAGCTTTGTGCAGGAAGGCACTGTGCCTGTAGGCGGTGAACTCAAGTTTAGTCCTGGTGCATCTGATCTGAACCAGAGAGGGAGGGAGGACACGCAGACGTGGTATAATTCGTTTTTTGTTTATTTGGTTGTTTGTTCGCCATCTTCCTTTGGCTGAATTTTCCTTCGGGTCACACTTTTTTTCCCCTATCTTCAGTCTCCCAGTAGAAAGTGGGGAAGGGCGAGGGGAGCCTGTGAGCCACCAGAGAAGGAGGGGATACTTCTGAAGTTTGTGGGGGTCCTGAGTGAGCAGTCCTGATCTGAACCAGATGGTTCTCTGCTTCAACACGATCCCCCCCCTCCCCATGCTCCCTCCCTCTTGGCTGTGAATAGGATGCTTTTAACCTTGTAACTTGAGAATGGAGACCTGAGGCCAGGGGGCTGGCTGTCTGTGTGAATGTTCGTGTCTACATCTGCACACGCTGCAAGCTTGCCAGGGGCCGACTGGAAGTGTTAGTGTCCCAGAGACCACTGTAGAGTTCTGTGACGGGCTGATAGGACATAGGCACTTTTAGAGTCTCAAAGACAAAACTAGTTTTGAAGCCCCTAAGGGTCACTGGAGTCAGGCAGGGTGACACACACCTGTTATGCCAGTGTTCAGGGCAGCATGAGGATTGCCGTCTAAAGGCAACGTAGCTCTACAATGAGATCTCAGAAACCCCCAAAAGGGGGTCTGTGAGATGGCTTCCGGGTAAAGGTTCTTGCCAAACAAGACTGGCAACCTGAGTTTAATCCCTGGAGCTTGGATAAGTTGGAAGAAGAGAACTGATTCCATAAACTCAACCTTTGATCTACACACACAAGCCGTGGCACTCACAGACCATGTGTATGCCCCCCACGTGTGGTTTTAAAAAGAAACAAAACTGTTAGATGTAGCCCCATTTGGGTGAAAACTTAACTTTCACCTTAAGCCAGGCCTCAGGGGCAGGATTATCTTTCTTTGGAAGGCAGTTTCAGATTGAGGCATCTGAAACAGGAAGGTTCAAGGTGTTGGGGGGAAGCAAGGCAGGTTGGTTTCTTCCTTAGCTTGAGCTCTTATTTTAAAGACCCGTATCACTTTTATATATATGTCTGTGTGTCTGAGCACGTGCATGTGGGTGCCCTCAGAGGCCAGAAGAGGGCATCCGATGCCCTGGAACTGGAATTTCAGGTGGTTGTAAGACACCAGATGTGGGTGCCGGGAACCAAACTTGGTCCTCTGTAAAAGTATCGAGTGCTGTTAGCCTCTGGGCCATCTCTCTAGCCCTTGTGTTCTTTTATGTTTTAATAACAAAAGATGGTATAGGGAATATGGTTTGAGGAGATGGGTGGGAAATGGATTTCTTTGTTATTCTGTAGTATATTTTGTTTGCCTTGTTGTGGTTTTGTGTATCTGCATTTTGTTTCGGTTTTGAGACAAGATCTTACATGAGTCTAGGCTGTCTTCAGATTTGATGTGTGCTGAAGATGGCCCTGAATTCCTGATTCTCTTGCCTCTGCATCAGGAGTTCTGGGATTACAGGCGTGCGCCCTGATGCTGAGCTGTGTACTTGATTTTGTGGAAGTTTTTGTTGTTGTTGTTGTTGTTTGTTTTTTGTTTTTCAAGACAGGGTTTCTCTGTGTAGCTTTGTGCCTTTCCTGGATCTCGCTTGGTAGACCAGGCTGGCCTCAAACTCATAAAGATCCACCTGCCTCTGCCTCCCGAATGCTGGGATTAAAGGCGCGTGCTGCCGCCGCCGCAACCACCACCACCCAGCGATTTTGTGGAAGTTTTTTTAATGCATCTTTATTTCTGAAATACTTCAATAGGTGCTCAGTTAAAGCAGAGGTTTTGTTGTTGCTGCTTTGAAAAAGTAATTAATTTAGTGTGTGTGTGTGTGTGTGTGTGTGTGCGTGTGTGCGTGTGCACGCGCGCGCGCGTGTTCGTTCATATGTGTCGTGACCCATGTGTGGATTGTCAGAGGAGAACTTGCAGGAATTAGTTCATTCCCTCCACCATGTGGGTTCTGTGAATCAAACTCAGGCGGTCAGGCTTGGTGGCAAGCGCCGCTCTCCACTGAGCCATCTTGCCTGCCTTTGTTTTCATTTTTGAAGTGGTATCTGCTGCATAGTCCTGGCTGGCTTGGAACCTACTGTGCAGTCCAGGCGGGTGTGGACCCTTCAGTGATCCTCCTGCCTCTGTCTCCTAATTGCTGGGATTATGGATTTGTACCACAGTGCTTGGCCAAGCAGGGAGGCTTACGATGAAAGGTTTATGGCTGGCTTCTTTTTCTTTTTTTCAGAGCTGAGGACCGAACCCAGGGCCTTGTGCTTGCTAGGCAACCGCTCTACCACTGAGCTAAATCCCCAACCCCGGCTGGCGTCTTTATACTTTCCAGGTCTTGAAATCACCTGGAGAGTTAGTTAAGGCCCAGATAACCTGTGCCGTGGTGCGGAGTTTTTTCTTTTTGATTCGGTTGGTCTGAGTTTGTATCTCTTCTCAGCTCCTTGGGTCTAACATTTTGAAAGACACCGAATTGAGCCATTACAGCTGCATGGTAAGCTAATCCCAACCGATGGAAAGTCTTAAGAAGGACTTTCGTCCACCTTGCTTCCCCACCACGGCTTGTCCTGGCACCTTGCTGTTTGAGCCTTTTTCTTTCATTCCCATGTGCCCATGGTTGGCTAGGCTAGTGAGAGGCCTGACTTGTGGAGCCTGAGCTGTCAGTCCTACCAAACCACAGCCCCATTGTTCTTGGAAAGAAGGCCTCATGACCAAACAGGATGTTTAGGAACCAGGACTTTGGAAAAGGGTAGCTGCCTGGGTTCAAAAAAGCAGCAACTGAGACAGCCTCTTGTCTGTTTCGTGTAGGTTTTCCAGAATGAGACAATTGGGCTGAGATCCTGTTATGGGTGCACACTGGACAGGATGCCCAGGAATCTGGAGTTTGGACAAGCTGGAGGAATCATCTAGTGTTTTGCAAATATTTTCTATCTGTTTACAGGCCAATGAGAGGTAGATACAAATATATAGGAAAACTATATCCAGGCAGATATAGATCCAGGTAGGGTTAGTGAGGGACAGGAAGACAAGGTGTGGGTCACATAGCAGTCCTAGGGCTTGCATTTCAGCCCCTCTGTTAAAGCGGTCCTCCTAACAGCTCCACTAATGGATTTGCTGAGTGCTCCCTGCTCGCCCAGCCCTGCAATAGGTGTGCTCTTGCTGTATGGAATCCGCACAGCAGCATTCCAAGGTTGGTATCGTTGTCATTATTTCATATGTGAAATTTAAAGTAAAACATCCAGGGCTGGGGAGAGGTCTTGGTTTGTAAAGAGCTTGCCTTCTAAACACGAGCACCTGAGTTAAATTCCCAGCACCAGAATAAAAAATGTCAGGCATGGTGGTGCATACTTCTAATCCCAGTGCAGGAGATGCAGAGGCAGGAGGATTCCTGGGGCTTGCTGGCCAGCCAGTCCAGTCTAATTGGTGAGCTCCATGCCAATAAGAGACCTGCCTCAAAGGAGGTGAACACACACACCAACACATGCACACACATCATACATATAGATGAAGTCATAAAAACAAAAAGCAGGTGTGGTGGTGTATATTTGCAATCCCAGGATTTGGGAACCTGAAATAGAGTTATGAGTTCAAGGTTAATCTGGGCTATATAACAAGACCCTATCTGAAGAAATCAAAACAACAAAAATTAACAAGAGAAAAGTATAACAATTTTTTGTATTAATTAATCATAGTTTTACATGCCTTGAGACCTTCAGATTGAAGACCCAGGTGAACTGTCCATTTTTATGCTTGGGTTGAGGAAGCTTGGAGAGCTGTGCAGAAATAAATGAGTCCTGAAAAGGTCGCCCTCGTGCCTGTTAGCGGCAGCTGGTGGTAGCATCATTCCTTTTTGGATGTAGGGCAGAGTGCTTTCTTTGATGGACATGCTGCTGTCAGACAGGGGAGGCCAGAGGCTGGGGGCGGGGGAGATGAGAGTGACATTTTAGGTCTTACAGCTTGTTTTGGCAAGGAGGTCCTAATTTGTTGCCGTTGTTCATTTTTAGGGGTTCTGGTCTCTACATTATGCTTTGGGGGAAGGAAACATAGTTTCTTTGGCTTTGTTTGAAAGGAGAATGAGGGGCCAGAGATGAGAAGAAAGGAGAGACCCTAAGACCTTTGCTTCAAAGTGTTTCTTTGATAAGAAAAGGCTCTCCTGGAAGGCTGTGAGATGAAAATGAGGGGTGGCTTGGGACTCACATCCCCTTCAGGGTTCCAGGGTGGGCATAACAGGAACCAGATGCTAGCCTAATGAGAGTACCATGGTCTTGGTCTCCAAGGTAAATCAGGGCTGTGCCCAGATTCCCGTCCCAGCCTGGGCTGTATGCCTCCCAGTGCATGGCAGGTAGTCCCCCCAGACTCTCTTTAGAGAGTGAAGAAATGGACCCTGTAGATGCTGTGAGAGACTGACCCCAAAAGCACTAGGCAAGGAGGAGTTGGCAGGTGGCAGAGGGGTCAGTGTGACAGGTTTCTGAGCCGGCCAAGGGCAGACTGATAGGCAACCTGGTACAGCAGGGTCATCAGGGGACAAGGAGAGGAGCCATAGTACCGAAAACTAGATAGGGCCGGAGTAAGATGTAATGAAGGCTGGGACTTGGCAGTAGAAATGGAAAAGAGAGGGTTTCGAGAAGTCGGTATCATCTTCTGGAAAAATACTCGATTCGCTGGAGTTTGGTATTTTGATGCCTAAGAGACGCGGGTTGGTTTCTTGAGCTGAAAGGGGCCACCCAGAAGGCAGGTTTTCAGGACATAATACGGCCTGCTTTGCGGAAGCTGCCTGTGGCTACCAACAGCCTACCTGGCATCTCTATGCGTATTTTTACCCCTGTCCCCAGGCTGTCTGAGGTGTGGTGCCTCAAGCCCCAGAGGTCCTCCATAGTCACTGAGAGCAGCTGGGGCTTCGCGGCCAGTGTCAGCTCTTTCCTCTACTCCTTAGCTTCCTTTGGCTTCTCCCAGTCAGTTTCTGTACCCCAGCCTCCCTGTCCATCAGTCTCCCTTTCTACCCCATGTTCCTACATATCCAAGTCCTTAGCAATCAAAGGGCCTGGCCCGGTTCTCTGAGGACTTGTATTTTCTTCTCTTTGCTCAGAATGCTTGTGAATAAGTCTTTCTTAACACTGGGGGTTGAAATCTCCAAGAAGTGTTTCCCAAGGAAAGAATCTCAAGTTCGTCTGCATCTACAGAATGCAGACTTTTCCTTCAGCTCTGTGGGACTCACCAGGGACAGCTGTTCGTGTCCCCGACCAGCCGTTCTCCAGTACTTCTTGTTGCTTATTTGTAAATCATTATTGTAATTGCAACATATTGTCAATCGAGTGTTCATGTTGCCATCACAGATCTCATCTAGGGCTCTAGGGCACAGCTGGGCTTTGAGCCACCTGGGATTTCTAGCTAAGCCCTGGGGGAGTGCCCCCTGTGGGATTGGGCAGAAGAGCAAGAACAGGGTCCACCAAAGGGGCACACAGAAGACTATTCCCAGATTCCCAGAGTGGAAGGCTGTCTTCCTGGAGCATAGTGCCATGTTTCCGTCAATTCAGATCTCTGTGATATTTTCCTGACTTTTAATACAGAATTGAGAGAGGTGTTGGGGAAAGGGAGGAGGGGAGAAGATGTAGGGGTGGTGGTGTAATTATTGCTTATTTTGATATGGTTACTAAAATTATTTAAAGAGTTGTTTTTTGTTTGTTTTAAATTATGTATATAATGTTCTGTCTGCATGTATCCCTGCAGGCCAGAAGGGGGCACCAGACCTCATTGTAGATGGTTGTGAGTCACCATGTGGTTGCTGGGAATTGAACTCAGGACCTTTGGAAGAGGAAGCAGTGCTCTTAACCTCTGAGCCATCTCTCCAGCCCCGAGTTACTGGTTTTGATTATGTATATGTTTGTTTGTCTGTGTGTGGGTTGTGAGCATGGGAGTGAGTGGCAGTGCCCCCAAAGGCCAGAGGCTTCAGATCCTCCAGGATCTGGAGTCACAGGCAGTTGTAAGCTGTCTAATGTGGGTCTGGGGATGGAACTTTTGTCCTCTGTAAAAGCAGATGTTCCTGATCACTGAGTCATATCTCCAGTCCATGGGCACTAAAATTTTATTCATAAACTATCAGTATTAAACGTAGCACACGTAGTTCCAGTATAAGATGTTGAAAATCAGCTGGGTGATGGTGGTGTACACATTTAATCCTAGCACTCAGGAGGCAGGGGCAGGCAGATCTCTGAGTTCGAGATCCTCCTGGTCCAACAGAGCAAGTTCCATAACAGCCAGAGTTACACAGAAAACCTTGTCTCAAAAAAGCAAACAAACAAAAAAGATGTCAAAAAGCTTAAGATGGTCCTCAGCCTAGCCTCTTCCTTCAGGTGGACTGGCATGAGAAGACCTGGAATGGGAAGTTATTCTCTTCTGTCTCTGAGGCATTGTTCTTTACCCAGCGGGCCTTGGATTCTCCTGTGATGGCCTGGTATATGAGCTGAGTCCACTGGCATCCTGTTTTTGTTTTCTTGGAGACTAGGGTCTCATCTGGTCCAGGCTACATGTTATGGAACATGTTATGTAGCCCAGACTGGCTTCAAATTCTTGGTGCCCCCATGTCTACTTCCTATGCCTCCATGTCCAGCAGCATTGCCCTTCTTCGTTTCCTTCCCTTCTGATCGGGATCAGAATGAGGGTGTGCCACAGAGCTACCGAAGGCCACCATTTTCTGTGTGGTTTGAGCTGGGGCCATCCTCGGGCAGAGGCGTCTTGGCTTATGAAAGGGTGGGCACAGCTTTGTGGGGCTCAAGGAACATAACCTGGGGACCCCGAGGAGCGGCCCTCACCGCTCTACCTCTTTTGCCGTAAATCTTTCAGGGGTTGGAGTCCGACCCTGTGAAGAGGCCCCAGCCTCTCAGCCTTAGCAGGTCAGCAGCCTTCGGAGGAAGACAGTCAGCAACAAACGCAAATAGCTAACTGGTCTAGAGGGAGCTGCTCCCGGCGGGAAAAATCAACAAGTCTTCGTTTCTGTGGGGAAAGGGAATGTGGACCGCACGGGGCTGCTAGGGAAGAGGGGAGAATAGAGGAGGATTGTGGGAATGATCCAGGTAAGAGAATTGAAGGGGTGAGTTGGAGATCTCCTTGCTCCTCCCACTCTACTAGCTCACCCCTCCCCCACTCTGATCCCTCCTGCCTTTTCCCAGAGGGTTCCTTGGCTTTCAAAAAGAACCCTACAGGAGCAGAGAAGTAGAATGCTGAGTCTCCTGTCTCTGGCCCGCATTCCCACCCGTATGCAGTTAAAGACAAAGTCCTTGCCGCAAGAAGTACACGGTGACTTGGAGCTAAAATGCCAGGAGGAAATGAAAGTTTCTGTGGGCCTGTGCTGAGTCCTGGGCTGTGCAGAGAACAGAGAGCAACCAAGGAATGTGGTGGGAAAGGCCTGGGAGGGGCTTTTGCATTCAGCTCTCGCTCTCTAGGATGCAAGGCTCACTGGGCTTGGGTTGCCCTGGGATTTTCTGTGGTTGGCCTTCTCTGTTCTTCCCTGTCCCAGAGGGCTCCAGGGAACTGGAATTTGGTTCCCAGCAAATTGATGCTCCCATGGACTTGTATCTGTTTAGCTTCTGGCTGGTTCCTTAGCATCACTCGGGAATACCCTAGGTGCCAAGGGCAGGGGAAATGATTTTAAAGATTTATTTTATTACGTACGTGTGTGTGTGTGTGTGTGTGTGTGTGTGTGTGTGTGCGCATGTGTCATGTATATGGGTGATTGCAGAAGCCAAAAGAGGCCATCAGATCCCTGGGGGCTGGAGTTACAGGTGATTGTAAGCTGCCCAGTGTGGGTGCTGGGAACCAGATTCCAGTCCTCTGAAGAGCAGCAATGTCTCTTAATTGCTGAGCCGTTTCTCCAGCCCCAGAGATAATTCTAGACTCAGCAAACTGAAGATGGTAAGAATGGTGGGCACTGTCCTAGCGTGAGGAACTAATTTCTCAGGCCTGCTGTGAAATGAGGAGCAGATAAATAGTTTATGTTGAGGTTCAGAGTCGTAGGTGTTTGATGAGCAATGCCATCAGCTCCTCAGAGGCAAGACGCACTTGACCAGGAAGCCATAGTGGGAAAACTTCTAGGATGAAAGTGAATTTTAATCTCAATGGGATACCTCATGCTTTACATAGGGGATACCCAGCTGCTGTCTACCATCACCACCACCACCACCTCCTCCTTCTTCTTTTATTTTTATTTTTGTTTATTTATTTAGTTAGTTTTTTTCAAGACAGGGTTTCTCTGTGTAGCTTTGTGCCTTTCCTGGATCTCGCTCTGTAGCCCACGCTGGCCTCGAACTCACAAAGATCCGCCTGCCTCTGCCTCCCGAGTGCTGGGATTAAAGGCGTGTGCCACCAGTGCCTGGCTTTATTTTTATTTTATTATTATTATTATTATTATTATTATTATTATTATTATTTTTGGAGCTGAGGATTGAACCCAGGGCCTTGCACTTGCTAGGTGAGCGCTCTACCACTGAGCTAAATCCCCAACCCCTATTTTTATTTTTTATGTATGGTGGTGTTTTGCCATGGATATTGGGTCCCCTGGAACTGGAATTACAGACCGTTGTGAGCTGCCATGTGGGTGCTGGGACTTGAACTCGGGTCTTCTGGAAGAGCAGTCAGTGCTCTTAACCACTGAGTCATCTCTTCAGCCCCCTCCCCTTTTTTGTTTTTTGGGGTTTTTTTGTGTTTTTTTTTTTTTTTTTTTTTTTGAGACAGGGTTACTCTGTGTATCCTTGGCTGTCCTAGATCTCACTCTGTAGACCAGGCTGGCCTCTAAGAGATCTGCCAGCCTTTGCCTTCCTGATCTGTGGATCCCTGCCATTTGTCTTATGCAGGATGGGGAGAAGAGCCAGCTACAATCCCTTTGCTGGCAGCCTCCAAGCATCCTCTAGACATTTTGGATAGGGCTGTCTGGTTCTTGAAAAGAGGAAGCTACTTGTTTCCAGGGCATTACATTCATAGCGCAGGGCTGAGTTTGGTAGGGTGCACATCCAATATAAATTACCCTTGATTATCTACAGTGCTGTGTGACCCAAGGCAAGTCACTGTTCCTCACTGGGATTCAGATCCATGTGTGAATTAAGAACTCAGAGGGCTGCTGAGGGGTTCACTCTCAAACCATCTGGTCAACCCAACTGAGAAGTGCCACACTCGTAGGAGGGTAGAGTGGGAGCCCAGAATGCACAGTGCAGTCTAGACGTCTGGAAGTTGGTGTGGCCTTTCTCCTAACCTTTGTGAATGCATTAAGCAGCAAACAGGCAGTTCTCATTTTTTGGGGAACAGACCTCTGCAGCCAGGGGAGCTGCTACCCAGTTCCCCAATCTTTACTGTAGCTCTGCTGGGGTTCAGGCAGAAGGGTTCATGAGGCCTCGCTTCACACCCCTCTCTTCTTTTTAAAAATAATTTTTTAATTTTTATTTTATGTGTATTGGTATTTTGCCTGTATGTCTGTATGAGGGTGTCAGGTCTTGGAGTTTATACACAGTTGTAAGCTGCCATGTGGGTGCTGGGAATTGAACTCAGGTCCTCTGGAAGAGCAGCCAGTGCTCTTAACTACTGAGCCATCTCTCCACCATCCTCTGTTGTTAGGCTGGCCATCCATAAGCCCTGGAAGCTGATTCATATGGTTCTTATTTTTTTCATTCCAAGTTCTCTGTCCCACCCCCCCCCCCCCCCCCAGACAGGGTTTCTCTGTGTAACCCTGACTGTCCTGGAACTCACTCAGTAGACCAAACTGGCCTTGAACTGACTGCCTCTGCCTGCTGGGATTGAAGGCATGTGCCACCACCTCTTTACACTCAGGTCTTCTCTAGCCAGGTTTCCCGTAAGCCCAGGTGGGAGGTGGGATCGCAGATGGATCACACCAGGTAGAATGTCTGCTAGGATTTGAGAACCTGCCTGGCATTGGCACTGGTAGGTCTCAGTAGAGGAGGCAGGTGTAAGAGGAAGGCTACACAGACAGCTGCAAAGCCTGAACACAAAAAGTTAGGGAAGCACAGCATAAGATTTCTCATTATCTGAAGAGGTGGGGCAGAGAACCACAGGATCTGGCCAGACAGGGCCTCCATGCCCCACCCTGCCAAGGATGGGGAGGGAGGCACGCTTTCCAGCTGAGGCAAAGCTGGGCTGGGCTGGTCACTGAGGATTGTGCCTGCCTGAAAGTGTGGGAGGGCTTGTTCTCTGCAGCTTGGCAGGCTTGCTAAGGGTCAATGTGATAAGACAGTATGAAGAGACAGATCCTTGGTTTTTACACACAGACAGCTGTCTGCTCTGGGCAGCCCAGCAGTCCCCCACAGTCTATTGTGTGCTCCATTGGCTCTTCTGAAATACTGAGCCTCTGGCTTCAGCCCAGCTGGGTTTCCCCTGCCTGCCTGCTGGCTTCCTCTCCCATCTGAGGTCAGATGAGGTCTGTACTGTGGAGTCATCATAGTGAGACCCAGCCAATTCTGGGGTTGACCTAGAGGTTTGAAGCCTCCCCAGGAGAGGGGTCAGGGCCTCCAGCCTGAGCAGCAGCTCCCTCACCTATCTGGTGGATTTTACGTCCTTTGGTGCTTGTCTTGTTTTTAATTGATTTGTTGTTGTGGTGGTGGTGTAGGTAGGATGAGGATGGAGCGGTCACTGTGGAAGTCACAGGGCAGCTTTGTGGATTTGCTTCGCCCCTTCCATCTTTACGTGAGTTCCAGGGATAGCATTCAGGGGTGTCAGGCTTGAGCAGTAAGTGCCTTTACCCCCTTAGCCATCTTACCAGTCCTATTTTGGTTTGGTTTTGGGGCGGAAGGGCTCATTCCATGGCTGTCCTGAAGCTTTCTAATGGACAAGGGTGGCCTTGAACTTGTGGTGTTCTTCTGTCTTCTGCCTCTCAAGTTCTGCGGTTAGAGGTGTCTTTTTGGTTTTAAGGTGTCTGCTGCTCAGCCAGGCAGACCTGATGATATGCAGACATTTTGGGAGTCCCTCCTTTGCTCCAGAGCCTTAGGAGGTGTGGCAGTTTCTGGGTGGGGTTGGGTGGGTTTACATTTGTGGGGGTTCCCTGAGCTTCCTTGTAGAGATGAAGTTTGAGGGGCTCACTTTCGTAGCTCTGGGGCTTTAGTAGTGAAGAATGACAGTTCTTTGGATAGAATGGACAGCTATAGATGTGGAGTGAAATTGAAAGATTAGGGAGAGATTTAGATTGTAAAATCAATTAGACTTTAGATTGGCTAAGGCAGGCAAGGAATGTCACAGGCGACTCCACATTTCAGGCTAGATGGATGATAGAGTCCTTTTTCCAGAAACCAGGAATACAGAAAAGAAAAAGGGCTGGATGTGAGGGGCCTCGATCATGTGTGAGTTTGTTTGATCAGCATGAGACTAAATAAGGTACTTTGGGGGTACTATAAAATATAGCATTTAAAAGGCAATATCCAGGGTTGGGGACTTAGCTCAGTGGTAGAGTGCTTGCCTAGCAAGCGCAAGGCCCTGGGTTCAATCCTCAGCTCAAAAGAAAAAAGAAAAGAAAAAAAAAAAAAAGGCAATATCCAGTCAGACATGGTGGTGGACGTATTTAATCTCAGCACTCAGGAATCAGAGGCTGGAGGCTCTGAGTTTCGAGGCTATCCTAGTTCTAGTGAATTTCAGGCCAGCCAGAGTTACACGGTGAAACCCTGTCTCAAAAAACAAACAACAAAAAGAGGCAATATCTGGGAGTTAATAGGACAGTGACCCAGGCATTTGGTGCACTGTCTGGCATTATTTGAAAAGCCAGAGTTGATTCTTTTCTTTTTCTTTTCTTTTTTTTTTTTTTTTTTTTTTTTTTGAGACAGGGTTTCTCTGTGTAGTTTTGGTGCCTGCCCTGGATCTCACTCTGTAGACCAGGCTGGCCTCGAACTCACAGAGATCCACCTGGCTCTGCCTCCCAAGTGCTGGGATTACAGGTGTGTGCCGCCACTGCCCAGCCAGAGATGATTCTTATTGGTTGAAGTGTAGTTTTGGAAAGGACACCCCTCTGCATTATAGACCTTATCTAGAATCATATTCTTTATTTTTCTTTTGGTGCTGGAGCTTGAACCCAGGGCCTTGCATAGTAGGCAAACGCTCTCCAGCAAGCTCCATTCCCAGCCAGCCAGAGTCATATTCTGTTGTCTTTGACAGTATCATCTGGTTTGGGGTATAATATGACTGGATATCAAAAAGCATGGATACTGGGGATGTGACCCAAGTGATAAAACCCCTGCCGTATAGGCTCATGGTCCTGGGTTCAACTTCTAGAAGAAAGGCACATCTGGTTTTAGTCCCCAGGAGTGGACAGGGAACACAAATAAACACATCTTTTCCTGTTGAGTTTTCCCTGTGGCTGGGGGATTCTGGCAGCGGGCATTGCTGATCCCAGGCCTCCCTAGAGTCACACACACCAAAGCCTCCTTTGAGGAGTGCAGGTTTGTGTAGTGGCCCTGTCTGGAAAAAGACTGTGGTCCAGGCCAGAACCAAGCTACTACCAAGAATCCCAGAACATCAGCTCCTAGACCTCTGCTGCTCTCATGGGCCTCTGAGCTGGGCTGACCTATCAAGGAGATGGTATTTAAGTATGTAAGAGTTCCAGACACTCTTTCTAGGTAAGATAGCAAGTGATACAATAAGGGGCCTTCTGAAATTGTTTAAGAAATAGAAAATGATTGTACATGTGTCTGAGAGTGCATCAGTTGGACTTCTTCAGTTATTAAAAAAAAAAAAAAATCTACCATGCTAGGGATGGTGGCACACACCTTTAATCCCAGCACTCAGGAGACAGAGGCAGGCAGATCCCTGTGAGTTCCATGCCAGCCTGGTCTACAGAGTGAGTTCCAAGACAGCCAGAGATACATAATTACATAATAGAGAGGCGTTGTCTCAAACAAACAAAAAATCTACCTCACTTACACTGGTGTGATAGCACATACCTGTAATCCCAGCACTTGGGAGGTGGAGGCAGGAGGATCAGGAGTTCAAGGCCATCTTTAGTCACATGGTCAGTTTGAGTCCAGCCTGGGATACATGAGACTGTCTCAAGAAGAAAAGAAGAGAAAATCTACTTCAAAGTGCCCTTTGACTAAAGGGGAGCTGTTGCTTTACATACCTTACGATTGGCTCCATGCTCCCAGTACCCTTCCTGGGATTGCTATAGAGAATCCTAAACTGGGACTCATGCTCAATTCTGGCCAAGGCAAGTACTCGGCTGAATGCATTTGGTGCTCTCATTAGCTGGGGCTGGGTTGCATGACCTAGAGATAGTAATTTGAAGAGAGATGAGTCTCTAAAGGAAAACTGTGTATTGCTCATTATGAGGACATTGCGTATTGAAGCAGCATCTGGTGTGCTTTTAGGTACATGGAGACCTGCTGATAGCTCTGTGACCTAATTTTTATGTCAGTAACCACTATAGGTAAATCCACAGTGCTTACTACTGTTTATTAATTTACCTTGTTAAAGATTGAATGCTAGCAAGGACACATGTCTAATAATCCCAGAAATCAGAAGGTGAAGGCTAGAAGATCATTCATTCAAGGCCAGCCTAGGCTACATAGGAGCTCAAGTCAACCTCAGCTCTATAGCAAGACCCTGTGTCAAAGTAACCAAACATTAGCAGGGCATGGTAGCACACTCTTGAAATCTGAGCACTTGGGAGGTGGAGGCAGGAGGATCGGGAGTTTAAGGCCAGCCAGGATGGGCTCTAGTATGCAGGGGCAGTTTTTAGGGAGGAATCACTTCCCTGGCCCTGATGCTCATTCTTCCCATGTACTACAAGATAAGAAGCCAGCATAGACATGTGATGGCAAATGGTCCTCCTTCCTGAGGCCCAGGACCATCTCCATGGCGGCCGGTGTTACAAAGGGATGTATCTGAAATGCGGACACTTGCTGATGGTGGCTTTGACCAGGTCCCAGGAAACAGGATTTGTCCCAGCTCTGTTTGCATTCTGTTCTGAGCTTATGTCCCTTGCCATCTTGCCTGCTTCTGTAGTGATTATTACCAGGCCTGTCAGGAGGTTGTACCTTCTAGATTTTGCTGGGGATTTCCTAGTGGGGACTGCCGTGCCCTGTAACCTCCTTGAGATGGAACAGGACAGTGGGTATATTGAGCAGAGAGACAGAAATAGCACTCTTTGAGCCTTGGTTGTCATTTCCAGTTTGTGAGAGTAAAGATTTTTGTTTTTTTCTCGAGACAGGGTTTCTCTGTAGCTTTGGAGCCTGTCCGGGACTAGCTCTGTAGACCAGGCTGGCCTCGAACTCACAGAGATCCGCCTGCCTCTGCCTCCCGAGTGCTGGGATTACAGGCGTGTGCCACCACTGCCTGGCTTGAGAGTAAAGATTTTTGATCCGGCTTGCCTGAGCCAGGGGGGTCTGAGATCTGAGCAGTGTTCTCTAGGTTTTGAGCTTCGGGTTTGGCAAGAGAAGACCTTGAGTTCAATCTTGGATGGGCTTCTTGCCTTAGCCGGGCTACTGGGCCTGGGCCTCTGGTTCAGGAAGAGAAGGGTATACCTGTGAGGGGCTTTGGTCTATTTGAGGATATGAAATTTTATACTAATGAAGTGCTGGAGGACCCG
Organism: Onychomys torridus; assembly: GCF_903995425.1. Lineage (NCBI taxonomy): Eukaryota > Metazoa > Chordata > Mammalia > Rodentia > Cricetidae > Onychomys > Onychomys torridus. The sequence goes on from NC_050447.1 coordinate 38,813,715, forward strand.
GGAGCTCCAGGAAGTTCTCACCAGCTCCTGGATTCTCAGGCAGTGAGGTAGGCTTTTCTGGGTTCTGTCTGAATTCCTCTTTCATTATACCCATTTCCCTGTCATGAATCTTTCCTCCTCTTCAGTTATTTGCTGGCAGCCAGTTCTTGCCTCCTGCACTGTTTGCCAGCCCAGAATGATAGGCATGTTCTAAATGCCCCTCTAGTTTGTGGTCAGTGCCTGGGCCTGGCTCAATCCCCTTGTCTCCTTAGGCTTAAATGCAGGGTCTCCTGCTGTCTGTGAGTCCTTCTTCTCTGTGGGGCTGAAGTTCACAGCCATGACATTTAATCTATGCCAGGAGTTTGTGGGATTAGCGGAGGGCAGGCGTTGTCAAGCTACACAGATGGAGGTCCTGAAGAGAGCAGGGATTGTAGGTGTGTGCCATCACCCTCTGCTAGGTTTTTTGTTTCTGATGTTGGCTGTAAAATGTCAGTTCTAGACTAGGGAGGTGGTTCAGTCGGTAAAGTGCCTGCCTTGCAAGCATGAGGACTTGAGGTTGGATTTCAGTACCCACGGTTTTTGTTTGTTTGTTTTTAAAGCCAGGAGTAGTTGCACCACCTGTTACTTTAGTGTGTCTGTTGTGGTGTGTGTGTGTGTGTGTGTGTGTGTGTGTGTGTGTGTATGTGTGTGCATGTGTGTGTGGTATGTGTGTGTGGTGTGTGTGTATGTGTGCATGTGTGTGTGGTATGTGTGTGTGGTGTGTGTGTATGTGTGCGTGTGTATGTGTGTGTGAGTATGTGTGCATGTGTGTGCATTGTGTATGTGTGTGCATGTGTGGTGTGTGTATGTGTGTGTGTGTATGTGTGTGTGAGTGTGTGTGCATGTGTGTGTATGTGTGTGCATTGTGTATGTGTGTGTATGTGTGTGCATGTGTGTGTATGTGTGTGCATGTGTGTGTATGTGTGCATGTGTGTGTATGTGTGTGCATATGTGTGTGGTGTGTGTGTATATGTGTGTGTGTGTGTGTGTGAGAGAGAGAGAGAGAGAGAGAGAGAGAGAGAGAGAGAGAGAGAGAGAGAGAGATTAGGTGGGTCCTTGGAGCTTGCTGGCTCCCAGTCTTGCCAGTAAGAAGATGGTAAGAGATAGGGTCAGTAAGAGAGCCTATTTCAAGCTATAAGGTAGAGAGCAGTAGAGGAGGACACCCACGGTCACCCTCTGGCATGCTCACACACGAGTCAATTCTAAGGCTCATGCTGGGATGACGATACTCCAGCCTTAATAAGGGAAGGCAAGCAGCTCAAAAGCATACCTGGACCCCACTCTGAACAGTTCCCAGGTCTCCTATACCTGGCGTCACTGATGGCACCATAATGCTGGAAATCTCTGTCATAGTCTAGATGATTAAAGTCTGTTCCTGGGAGCCACCGTAAAAATGGACTGAGGCCTCCTGTGTCCCCATTCCACGCTAGTTGACAGCATTAATGCCTGCCATTATGCATATTATTTTGGCAAGGAGCTCAAAATTTAGGATAGATCAGGAATGTGAGTCATCCTTGAGGATAGGCAGTGGAGACAGGGGAGGCCCCTTTCTTCCCCAAACCTGGATTTTCTCACCTGGAGGTGAGGGTCAGAAGCCGTGAAAGAAGTTCCCCTTTGTGCCTACTCATAGCATCCAATGTTGCCGCTTTCCAGAAGTGGGAAAGTGATAACCTAGCAACCCAGGAGCCCTCTTGAGCAGGTCACATCATCGGCTCCTCTGTGAAGAGGAAGGCTGTCAGAGTTGGAGAGAAATGAAAGCAGTGTGAACTGGGCCTCTGCCCCGCCCCATCTCCTGGGGATGAACTAATATGGGAAAGCTGGGCGCAGGGCAGAGGTGCCTCACAAAGCCACGTGCAGGGTTGGGAAAGTCTGTGTTTTCTTGTTTATTCGCTCCGAGTGTCCATCTCTGGCTCTTTTTTCTTAAGCAGGGTTGTGCTCGGTAGCTCCTGCTGGTCTAGAACTTGCTGTGTAGACCACACTGGTTTTGGATTTTCAGTGATCGCTCTATGACAGTGGTTCTCAACCTGTGGGTCTCAGCCCCTTTGGGTGTCGAATGACTCCTTCACAGGGGTCACATACCAGACATTTACATTATGATTCATAACAGTAACAAAATTGTGGTTATGAAGTAGCAGTGAAATAATTCTATGGTTGGGGGTCACCACAACATGAGGAACTGTATTAAAGGGTCGCAGCATTAGGAAGGCTGAAAACCACTGCCCTAAGGCATGAAGATTACAGGCGTATGCTACCACACCCTATGTAACCCAAAACTTTGAAGATCTCTGCTGGAAAGAGGACAGAGTGACCTAGCAAGAGCCCAACTCTTGTCTCCTTCATTCCATTCACTGTGCTTGTTTCTGCCTCTACTCCCAGGGAGATGGATGTGGAGGGCGGGTTGGTATTGCTTCTCTTAAGTCTTCTGGTCCTAGCCTGGATGTAGCAGACATCCTCAGGTTTCTATTAGCATAGCTACCACTGGCTGACCTTTTCAAAAGCCATTACTAAATATAAAAGGAACACAAGAGAAAGCTAAAGATGGGGTGTTCAGAGAATATGGCAGCCCGGCCCACAGAGTGCAAGTTACTGCTTTGTGCCAAGAATTTGGACCCTGTACTGATTTGCCACTGCCTGGAGACAGCATACCCTGGCATGGCCGTTGGCTTCACCCTCTGGTCTAGCGCCAGTCTGTCTAGACACCCTCAATCACCCAGACCACCACTAACCATCGCCTCTGCCCTACCGCCTCCTATCTACCCAGGGCTCATTTGCTTTTGGTGTGTGTGGGTGCTTCCTTCCTTCCTTGGTCTGCCAGGGGATTGGCATTTACATGACTGTGCCTTTTGGCAGTGTGTCTTATTCTGAGTAAACCTTCACTATACCTACTCTTGACACAGTGCTCAAGCCCTGGATAAACCCACAAGCTGCCAAACTAAAGGGCTGGTGGTTCTTCAGCATCTGATCTTGGCAGGAACTGTAGCAATCTCCCCACCTGGTTCCTTCCTCCCACTGGGCCACAAGAATAGAAACTGATAAGAAGTTGGCTTGGTTGGGTTAGCAGAAGGATTTTTTTTTTTTTTTTTTTTTTCAGATTTAGGGGGGGAAAAGTACTTTGAAGTCATATGTTCTTAACGAAGGAGGTAGGTATTAGGCTGACCACAGAGCTAAATTTCCAGCCTGCAGCACTGTTCCCTGCCTTTGATTGGATGGGGCCCAAGAGCCAGACAGTTTTCCACAGCCCAGACTGCTGCCCCAGAGCATACAGTACTCCCACTACAAGCCCGATGTTCAGATGGGGTCACAGAAAATCCAGAGGAACTCTGCCTCCAGGAAATGTCAGAGCAGGATTGATTATTTTAAAAGGGAGGTTAAATGTTGGGTTATGATGTTCATATTTATAATCTAGCAGTTGGAGGTCTGAGGCAGGAGGATCACAAGTTTGAGGATGCCCAGACTATATAGCAAGATCCCATGTCAAAAAGGAATGTGGTGTAGGGAAGATGATACATTGTCCAGAGCAGGCTGTTGTCCTGATCCTGATGCTATTGTTAGAGCCCTTCAGAGTAGAGCCTCCCCTCCCCGCTCTCCTCCTCCCCCTCCCCCTCCCTTCTTCTCCCCTTTGAGACAGGGTTTTACCCTGTAATTCTGGGTGGCCTGGAACATACTATATAGACCTGAATGGTTTCAAACTCATGGAGATCTATCTGCCTCTATGCTGGGATTGAAGGCATGGGCCACCACTTAGGGCTGCTGTGGCTGTTTTTGCTGCTGCTGCTTCCTCTTCCTCTTCCTCTTGCTGCTGCTGCTGCTTGGAGATGTTCTTTATTTTACGTGGATGGATGTTTGGTCTGCATGTATGTAAGTGCACCATGTGCATGCAGTGCTCAAGGAAGTCAGAAAAGGACATTGACTGCTCTGGAACTGGAGTTACAGAAGGTTGCGAGCTGTTCGGGTGCTGGGAACTTAACTTGAATCCTCTGCAAGAGCAGTAAGTGCTCTTAACCCCAGAACCATCTCTCCAAGCCCCAGACTAGGTCTTCTTATATCATTCTACTCCTGATCCTCTTTCACTTGATACATTTTTATGGATATCTATATAGGCATATAAAATAGGTATACAAACCAAACATTTATTGATGATGAAACATAAAGAATATTTAAAATTTTTATTGGTTTGAAAGAGAATTGTAACTTAGTGTGTGTGTGAGAGACAACTTTGTGGAGTCAGTTCTCTCCTCCCACCTTTATGTCAGTTCTGAAGCTTGAACTTAGGTTGGCTGCAGGCTTTCACTGCAGGCTTTCACTGTAGGCTTTCACTGCATGCACTTATACCCACAGAGCCATCTTGCTGGTCCCTTTATTGGCATTTGGAGACGGAGTCTCATGTAGCCCAGGCTGACCTCAAACTGCTGTATGGCTGAGTACTACTGTGAACTCCTGATTGCCTTCCCCTGACTTCCAAGTACTGGGATTCCATGCAGGGTTTCAACTATCATCTGATGCTACCTGGTCTCAGATGCAGTGCATCCCACCTAGGATATTCCACCTGAATGGCATGGCTGAGCCATGGATCTGGAAGGTGTCGTATAGAAGCCATACTAACCCAGTGGGGGTGTGGCACGTTACTGGGCCTGATGACAGAGAACCCAGTTCTCACCTGTTTTTTGTTTTTTTTTTCTTTGTTTTTGTTGTCTGTCTTTGTAGCCCTTGCTGGCCTGGCATTTGCTCTGTGGTCCAAGCTGGCTTTGAACTCTTGGCAAGTCTCCTGTAATGCTGAGTGCTGGGATGTTTCATCTGTCTTGCCTGCATCTATAAAGTGTGACCCTGGAACTAGCTAGGCTGCTCCTGACCTTTGGCCACTGGGCTGAGGCTAGTGCACATGGAGGCTTTTGGGGACTGGTGTCCCAGGAGGGCTTTTAGTAGTCCAGTGTACCACAACTTTAGATCAAGCCTGTCCCAAAGGAGCCTGGGATCCTGTTGAGTCAAACATCCATCCAGTCCCTGCCTTGTAGCTTTCTTTCCAGTGAAGCAAGCAGTCTATCTGGCTTCCTGGGCCTGTAACTTACAGGCTGACAGTGTTGACCTTTGGGTTGATTTTTCTGGTTTTGTATTCTATAGAGAATGTGGGGGAAGATGTTGACTTTATATGTTGTATACTTCAGCTTCAGGTCTAGACTGAAGCCTGGCTGGATTTTTGAGCTGTAGAAAGTGTCCTGGAACATTTCAGGAACATGGATTCTCCTGCCTAAATACATATTGGCTGGAGTTGTATGGACCTGAGTCCAGCACTTTGCCATCAGCCCTGGCTAGGGTCAGGCAGGCCTGAGCCTTTTCCAGCACTCACTGGTAGCACACTCCTGTAATACTCTCACTTGAGGGACAGAGGCAGGAGGACCAGGACTTCAAGGCTATCTTCAGCTACCTAGTGAGTTAGAGGCCAGCCTGGGCTATAAAAGACTCTGGCACCAAAAAAACAAACCAGGAGCTGGAGAGAGTTAGGATGTCAACTTAACAACCACCCATAACTGCAGTTCCAGGGATATGACGCCCTCCTCTGGCCTCCTTAGGTACTATCATAGACTCCCTCTTTCTATCTCTCTAATACACACACACACACACACACACACACACACACACACACACACACACAGAAATAAATAAATAGCTTAAAAAAAAAAATCCAAGCAGTGGGGGTACACACCTTTAATCCCAGCACTCAAGGTACAGAGGCAAGTGGATCTCCATGAGTTTGAGGCTAGCCTGATCTACAAATCTACAAATTGAATTTCAGGGCAGGCAGAGCTGTTACACAGAGAAACCCTGTCTCAAACACACACACACACACACACACACACACACACACACACACACACACACACACACACACACACACACACCCCAAACAAACAAACAAAAAAACCTCATTCAAACAAAAAAGATTTAAGAATTCTTTTTTGTTGTTTGTTTTGATTTTTCGGGACAGGGTTTCTCTGTATAGCCCTGGCTGTCCTGGAACCCTGAAACTCTGTATAGACCAGGCTAGCCTTCAACTCAGAGATCTGCATGCCTCTGATTCTGTATTCTCCACCACATCTTGTGATTTAGGAATCCTTTAGTGGACTGGAGAGATGGTTCAGAGATTAAGAGCGCTGACTGTTCTCCCAGAGGTCCTGCGTTCAATTCCCAGCACCCACATGGTGGCTCACAACCACCTGTAATGAGCACCCTCTTCTGTGTACATAATAAATAAATAAATCTTGGGGGAAAAAAAGAAAGAAAAAAGGAATCCTTTAGTGTTGATAGTGAAGGGTTGAAAACCAGGAAGGGATCTTCCTGTCTCATCCATCATTTTTTAGTAATCATCCTGGCTGGATTGGGCTATTTTAGGAGAACAATTGCCTTGTGGCCTTTACAACAGGCTCTTCCTTCCTTGGCTGCATGTTCCTGCTGAAGATTGTTGTGTGGAAACCCTATAACCATCTGGTTCCTGACCTGTGGGTGCATGGGCTGGAGAACAGCCAAGTAGACAGCGGAGAAACAACCTGCCCGCTCAGTTTGACCCCTTCTCTCCCAGCGTGGGTGTTAGAACATGGTCAGATCATTCTCTCTGGGTCTGTCTGGATCTAAAGGGTCTTACTTTGTTACCCATACTGGCCAACAATCCGCTTACCTCCACCTCCTAAGCACTTGGACTTGGGGTTTATATCACCACACTTAACTCATTCTTTGACCCTTCTTTGAATCTTCCAAGACCAGGAGCCAGAGTCTGTGTGCATTTAGGAAGGGAGGCACTGGGGGAGTGGCAGGACTAGTTGCTAAGCAGAGGCAGGAGGGCTGTGCTGATGGGGAGAGAGCAGAGCACTTTCCTCCAGGAGTGCCTTCTCTTCCTCTTGAAGCCCTGGTTCTGCCCCCAGCATCAGGGTTCCACAGGTGTTTCTTTGGGATAAGCCATAGGAACCCATTGCCAGCTCCACTGAGAGTCTTGAAGAGGGGCTGTCCCTTGGTCAGCCTGTGGAAGGGCAAATAACAACTGAGCAGTTCTCAAAACAGAGCAAACCCACTGCTCTGCTCCTGCGTAGAGGAAGCTGACCTCATTCTAGTCAGAGCAGATCCACGTAGCTTTGTGGAGGGAATCCTGATGTGGCTTAACAGGGAGGGGCATGCTAGGGCAGGCTGGCTGTCAGTCCCTGGTGTGGAACCAGATAAATACTTCTTGAATGACCACACCCTCTTGTTTCCCCCTGTGAGTCAGAGCATTCTCTGGGTGGCAGGAAAGCGCAGGGAGGAAGGCCCTGGAGCTTGTCTGTGTCTCTTCATTAGGCATCCATAGTGTGGCTCATGTGGTCATGAAGTGACCAACAGCCATTGAAACCTGTCTAAAGACTAGAAAGCACCCTCGTTTCAACTTAAAGAAGCTATTGTCAGGGTTAGTGTCCCTCGCAGGCAGGGAGAGCTAGCTCAGTTCGGAGGTGAAAGCTGCAAGCCTGGGCCACGCAAGCTCCTGTCTAGCTTCCCTTTGGCCAGCATTTCTCCATGCTAATCTCCACTTCTCCAAAATCCTCCAAAGAGCCTTGGCTTTCTCTCCCTCCGTATACCATACGGTGTAGATACTGTACCTTGAATGTGTCCTATCTCATCTGAGTTCTCTCCCTCTCTCTGCCTCCAGGGTTTCTCTGCATCCTCTGCTTCTCCTCGTGTCTGAGACCTCATTAGGCATCCATAGTGTCTAATATGGATACTATGAGGATACATAGAGGAAAGACCTCCTGTCTTTCCTGGAATCTGACTGACGACTTGTGGCTAGAGAGCTACAGGCATAGGGTGGGTCTTAGGGAGCTGTTTAGAATCTCTGTTCTGTGGGGTTGGATGAAGTGGCAGCTGGGAGGATGAGAGGTGCACCACACTTTTGTTTAATGTAGGAGTAGGGGCCAACCAGGGCATGGCTGGCTCTGCACCTCTCTGTGTTCCTGGAAGCTGGTACCTGTGTGGGGCAGCAGTGTCTGTGCTTGGTTAGAGAGGGCGCTCTGGAGTAAGACTGCTGCGCCTTGGGGAGATTGGCCTGGGGTGGGAGTGCTGATGGGAAGTAGGGAGGTGAGGGGCACTACTTACGCGCAGGGCTTATACCTTAGGATGCTGTCCAGGGTTGTGGGGTTCTAGCCCAGGAATTACCCGAATGGGATAGGGTCTAGGTGAACTGCGGTCCTCAGCTTGCCCACGCAGATGACAGTTGGTGTACTGGGAGCCTTTTGCTTCTAATCTTTTCAGGACTGTCATGAAAAGGATGACAGGTTCACCTCATAGATAAGGACATAGATCCGAGAGGTCAGATGGTTAGTAGGGGACCAGTGGCAATGCCAGAATGTAAATCCAGATTTTGCTGTGTACTCACTTACTTGCGGAGGCTTTGAGCTTTCGTGGATAGAGGAGCAATCTTTGTTACTTCTAACTACTCAAGATGCTGAAGCAGAAGGATCATAAGTTCGAGGCTGAGCAAAAGCTGGTGATTACAGCTAAGTGGTAAAGTATTTAGCTAGCTAGCATGTAACTCCCTAGTACTGAGTGATTAAAAAAAAATTAGAGAAAACTCTTCCTTCTGTATTTTGAGGACAAATGAATGTGGGGCAGAATATAATTATCATCTCTATCTGCATACCTAAAAAATATTTCAGTTGGACTTGCTGGCCTGTGCCTGTGGTCCTAGGATTTCAAGATTATCCTTAGCTACACAGTGAGTTCTAGGCCAAGATGAGACTTTGTTTCAACAACAAAAAAAGGGGTGTGTGTGTGATTAGGGTGTACCTAAATTGACTGAGGATTTATCTAACAAGTATCTCAGCCCATCTTGTAATCCCAGCTCTTGGGAAGTAGAGGCTCAGATCTTCAAGAGTTCATTCTTGGTGACATAGTTCAAGATTAGCCTGGGGTACATGAAACCCGATCTCCAAAGTAAGGTTTCAAAACAATTTTCATAGCCAGTGGTTTTTCTGATTCTTATAGCTTAAGGTTACTTATACAGAGATGGTGGTTAGGCAAACATTTATTGATGCCTGTCCTAATGTTTGTATGTGTATGGGTGTTTGCTTGTCTGTCTGTCTGGATACCACATGTGTGCTGTGCTGAGACTAGAAGACTTCAAGTCTCCTGGAACTGGAGTTACAGAGGGTTGTGAGCTGCCATCCGGCTGCTGGGAACTGAACCCAAGTCCTCTGGAAGAGCAGCCAGTGCTCTTAACCGGTTCACTGTCTCTCCAGCCCCCATAATGTCTAGTCTAGATAGGACTGTACTAGACCATGTAGTAGGACAGAGAAGATGAGTTAAGCAACACAAGCTCTATGCCTTGAGGTTAATTAATATATTTAATTTTGAGATGAGGTCTTACTGTAGCCCAGACTGGACTGGAACAGACTACATTTCAGGTTGTAGATTTTATATTTTAAGTGGGAAAGGTAGACACTATTTATGGGTTTTGTTTGTTTTGTTCTTTTGGGGTTTTTTTTTTTTTTTGTTGTTGTTGTTGTTCCAGTTCCTCTTAATAAATGTGGGCCAGATTACTGCTTGTGATTCAAATGAGTTCATATCCCAAGAGGGTAAGGTACGATTGGAAATAAGCCTGGTTTTGAGATCTCTGAATGCTGTTTATGATCATGAGTCTGACCTTGGCCTCCTGCAGAAGATGTTGTGTAAAGTCTGAAGTGTTATGTGGACATGCCAAAGAGCCAGTCAGGAACGCAGGCTCTTGGGCTGGAAAAGACTTGGTGTCCAGAAACAAAAAGGACTGAGGGCAGACCCTTTGGAAAACATGGAGAGCATAGGTTAAAAACGAGGAAAGAGAGCGGTCCAGAGAGACTGGGAAGATGTTCACAGTTCCCTGGAAGTCCAGATAGTGGTCTGCAGTCCCAAATGGAAGTGATCTGAGAGGAGGGTGAAGGCACCGGGCAGCCCTCACAAGCCAGCCTCAGCTCTGCATCCTTATTAGCCAGTTCAAAGCAGAAAAAAAGGAGATTTATCGGTGTGGCCACATTGGGAAGATGACAAAGAGATCCAGTGACCTTTCCCCCAGGTCTGTCATGGGTTCCTGTTGTGAGGTTTATGCATAGCCATGAAACCCAGTCTAGTTGTCCTGTCTGTCAGTGTCAGAGCTTCCCTCTAGGGAGGTCGTCTGACAAGTAGTCAGCATTGTGGGAAGTCTCTCTCTGGGAGACGAGTTCCCACTCTGGTTAGCGCCAGGCTTCTTGAAGCCTTTTCTCTGTAGGAGGTTCCTGGGGTTAATTTCAACCCCATGGAGTGCCTTGTTTCAATAATTTGATCACCAAAGTAAGGAACACAAGTGTTTACCCCTTTTAAAAAAAGACTTATTTAGGCCGGGCAGTTGTGGCGCACGTCTTTAATCCCAGCACTCGGGAGGCAGAGCCAGGTGGATCTTTGTGAGTTCGAGGCCAGCCTGGTCTACAGAGCGAGATCCAGGACAGACAGACACCAAAACTACACAGAGAAACCCTGTCTCGAAAAAACTAACAGACAAACAAAAAGACTTGTTTTCCTTTAACAACTGTGTGTGGGTACGCACATATGCATGCGGGTGCCTGCATAGTCCAGAAGAAAGCGTCTGATGCCCTGAAGCTGGTCGTGAGCTACCAGACAGAGAGCATGTGAAAAGCAAGCAAGCTTCCTTTCCTCTCCTGACAATTTTCTACTTGAAATGGTCTGGAGTGCAGCAGCAGCCTTTCCACAGCTCTAGGGTGAAACATCCTACACTCTGAAGATGGCAGAACAAAAAGATGCAGGGCCCATATTGATACTGGGCGCACACCATGACTGTGGACTTACTTCTCATTACCACCTAACTCAGATCTATGTGTATAGGCTCGAGATTGAAACCTGGCTGCCAGACACACCAAATAGACTTCCTACCCCTCAGCCACAGCTATGATTACATGATCATTCTCAAAAATCACAGTCTCTCTGTGTCCCCTTCCCCTTCCCCCCTGTATTGCCCAAGACAGACTCTAGTGCCTAGGTGCAAGCAGCCGTCCCACTTCAGTTTCCTGAAGAGCTGGGACTATGGACACATGCAATAATGCATGACTTATCATGTCAATTTAAAAAAAATTTTTTTTTAACATTCATTTGTTGGAGGGAGGAGGCAGACATGCCACAGTGGATCTATATCAGATGAGATATACAGATCTGGATGAGATCAGAGGCCAACTTTTGGGAGTAGATTCTCTCCTTCCACCACAAGGGATCTGGGGTCGACCTCAGGTTGTCGGACCTGGCAGGAAACACCTTTACCTGCAGAGCCATCTCATCAGCCTGTGTGTCAGTTTCTGTACTGGTATCAGCGGCCTGTTTCTTCCTCTACAGGTTTCTTCTCTTTCTTCTCTTTTTCTTTTCTTTTTTCCAGCTTGAGACAGAATCTCACTATGTAGCCCAGGCTGATCTCGAATTGCAGGAATCTTCCCGCCTCATCCTAAGTGCTGGGATTGCAGAGATGAGCGATCATGCTTGTCCTGCAGTCTGTCTTATTGCAGAAGCTCAGTTTAGGTCCAGGCTGTAAGGCTGTCTCCCAAGAAAGCCACCTGAAAACCAGCCACTTAAAAACAATAGCCAGCAGCATCTTCTCTTCAGCTTGCTTTTCCAGGTTCAGGCCAGCAGGCCTGTGGGCCTCAACCCTGCTTTCTTCTCTGTGTTCCTGGCCAGTTCTTACCCAGGCAATGCTTAACCATTGTGATTGTGGTGGGAGGTGGGGGGGGTGGGTAACTGTTTTTAGAATTTTATCTTTTTATGTATGACTGCTGTGTTTAGAGTATAAATTTACAGCTCTGTCTTGATGGGATGCATTGGACTAAACTATTCATATCAGGGAACTGGGGATCCTTGCCAATGCCTGTCTCTTGGGAAGGAATATCAAACCATCACTAACAGGATTGATGGAACTCCAGCCAACACACTGAAGGAAACAGACCGGCACACCCTGGAGCAAGCTGATGATCAGCACCAGTCAGTACTGCTCTCCTATCCATCCCCCTCACCTCTAGTCCAGGTCACAGCAGATAGGGACAGGGTAGGCTGCCCTGACAAATGGGATCTTTCAGATAAGAGCTGAACTTATCTGAACTTACTGCCAAGAGCAGCTTCCTTAGTATTTACCATTTCAACCTCTTACCTGGTCAGTGAGAGATGATCATCAACCATGTGGACTCGCTCTTAAAGAAGGGCCCATTTGGCTGCTTTCAAGCTCTCAGCTCCTCTGCTGAGGCCCAGTTTGACTTTTTTTTTTGTTTTGGTCCCCCCCCCCCCCCCAGACAGGGTTTCTCTGTGTAGTTTTGCGCCTTTCCTGGAACTCGCTTTGGAGACCAGGCTGGCCTCAAACTCATAGAGATCCGCCTGCCTCTGCCTCCAGAGTGCTGGGATTAAAGGCGTGCACCACCACTGCCCGGCCTGACTTTTTAATGTGCTGGAGAAGAGCAGCAGATCCAGGTGTGTGTCTCTGTAGCTCTTGGAGACTAAACAGGAGGACACTGAGTCCAAAGCCAGCCGGGAAACATAGCAAAACCCTGCCCATCCCCCAAATAAATAAAGGCAAGAAGGCAATCCTGCTGTTACCAGCATGCCTGGAAGGAATGAGGACATTCTAAGAGACGATGGGGGCTGAAAAGACGGCTCACTGGTTCAGAGAGTATACTTTTTTTGCAGAGGACCCGAGTTCAGTTCACAGACAGCCCTTAGAGACATCGCCTTCATTCTTTAACTTAAATTGATCTATTTTTATGCCAGTGCCTGATAGAAAGGAAGGAAGGAAGGAAGGAAGGAAGGAAGGAAGAAGGGGTTTGTTTGTTTGTTTGTTTATTTATTGGAGCTGAGGACCGAACCCAGGGCCTTGCTAAGTCACACCAAGTTTCTGTCATTTTTAAGAATGACACCATTGAAAAGTTAGGTTTCATCAGGAAAATGTAGGTATGCTAACAATTTAAGATAACTATTAAAAGAAGAGGAATATAACTTTTAAACCAGCAGAGGGCAAGTGGTGTGAGTGGACGGGGTAATATGTCAGTCCACTGAAATTGAGAAAGAAAAACTAAACAAAAAATAATAGCGAAAACACAAAGTAAGATAATAACACATAAACAAATCTGTAAGTACAATGGATGATGGGAGAAAAAGCAAACCATCCCCCAGGTGTGGTGGCTCATCCCTGTAACTCGAGCATGTGGGAGGTGAGGGAGGAAGAATGCTGGGTATTTGGGGCCAGTCAAGACCCTGCCTCAAAAAATGAAAACGGGGGTGAGGGGGGCTTGAGAGCTGGCCTGTTAAAGCACTTTGCCAGAGGACCCAAGTTTGGTTCCCAGAAACCACATCTGGGAGTTTACAACCAAACTCCAGCTCCAGGGGATCTGACTCCTTCTCCTGGCATCCCTGGGCATGTGCTTGCATGTGCCCATAGCCACACATGCACATGTGCACATAAATAAAAATCCTCTAAAGATGAAATGAAATGAAAACAAATACAATGGAATATGGTGACATAAGAGGGCTAAGGGGAAGCCGGGCGGCGGTGGCGCACGCCTGTAATCCCAGCACTCGGGAGGCAGAGGCAGGTGGATCTCTGTGAGTTCGAGGCCAGCCTGAGCTGCAAAGTGAGTTCAGGACAGACTCCAAAGCTACAGAGAAAACCCATCTCGAAAAACCAAAAAAAAAAAAAAAAAAAAAAAAAAAGGAGAACTAGACAGTGGTGGTACACGCCTTTAATCCCAGGCAGAGGCAGGCAGATTTCTGAGTTCGAGGCCAGCCAAGGCTACACAGGGAAACCCTGTTTTGAAAAACAAAACAGAACAAAACAAAAGCAAAAACAGTAACAAGGGGCTGGAGAGATGATGGCCCAGTAATTAAGAACACTTGTTGCTCTTGCAGACCTGGGTTCAGTTCCCAGCACCTACATGGCAGCTCATAACCATCTGTAACTCTAGTTTCAGGGGCTCTGATGCCCTCTCCTGGCCACCATAGGCACCAGGCAAAACATTTATACAGGTAAAATAATCAACCAATGGGGAATCAACAAATAATGTAGTTTAGGACAAAAATAAAACATAGGCCAGCAAGATGGTTCAGTGGGTTAGAACACTTGCCCCTAAGCATGAGGATCTGAGTTCAGTCCCCAGGCCCCGCATGGTGGACAAGAACTGACCCCTAAAAGTTGTCCTTATTTTATGTGTGTGTTTTGCCTTCATGCGTGTCTGTGACATGTGTGACGACCATGTGTTTGTATCGTGACTGTAGAGGGCAGAAGAGAGTATCAGATTATTGAGAACTGGAATTACAGACTGTTATGAGCCACTATGTAGATGCTGGGAATAGAACCCAGGTCCTTTAGGGAGAACAGCCAGGTGCTCTTTTTTTTTTTTTTTTTTTTGGAGCTGAGGATCCAACCCAGGGCCTTGCGTTTGCTAGGCAAGCGCTCTACCACTGAGCTAAATCCCCAACCCCACAGCCAGGTGCTCTTAATAGCTGAGTCATCTCTCCAGCCCCAAGAAAAAGCCTTTTAAGGGCCTCTAAGTGGAGGCTGGAGGACAGCTTTGTAGAGTTGATTCTTTCCATCTCTTCATGAGTCATAGTGATCCCTTTCACCATCGATCACTGAGCCATCTTGAGGGGCCTCTGGGTCTCTTACTCACTATAGTAACTGAGCCCCGAGAGCCCCTTTGGTCAAGCTTGGCTGTTGCCTCACCCAGAAGGCAGGAATTGGCCCCTATAGTGTGCTGGCAGGAATCAATAGGAAAGAGAACCTTTGATGGTGTACCCAGTTGGTAGGAAAAGTTTGGAAGGTTTCTGGAAGAAGTAAAATGGTCTTCTGTCTGGCTGACCTGGTTAGCTAGTCCTGGGATTTTTTATCAGGAATAGTAAAATGAGAAGCCATCCCCAGATATGCCTGGGGTTCGTAACGCATCCTGACATTTGAGTAATGGACTGATTTGTTGTCCTCAGGAGAAGGCTTTGGGACATACCCTTAGGCAGGGTGGGAGTGGATGGATAGAGCTCTGCCCACCCCCAATCCCCATCCTCGGTGCTTCACATTTTACATTTCTTGTCTGTGCCAGCCAAGGAAGTTACAAGTTGTGTTCAGCTGCGCTGATCTGAGGCTGTGCTAGCCCGTGTTTCATTAGGTTATTTCTGTGGCTGGTCTCCTGGGATCTGACCGAGATGGGTTCTAAAGACACTGTAGCCTACAGTGTAGTCCTGGCTGCTCCCCTTCCCAGCACCCTTTGCTCCATTTACCACTGTGCTGGTGAAGGCCTCCCATAGGCTTTCAGTTTTTCTTTGTTCCGTGGGAGCCTCCTCTGACTACCAAAGGGCTGGGGGAAGGGAGGAATAGGTTCATCCATTCTTCAAGGCCTGGCCTGCCTCAGCCTTCTGGGTGTTACTTTCTCTGTTTAGCCTTAGGAGTCTGAGATTGTTTGGGTCTTATGGAAATGATTATTATTACATGGTCTCCCCAAATTTATAAAAATTTTGGCCCCAAACCTCTTATAAAGCCATAGCAATGTAAACATTTGGCATGGAGGTGCATGCCTACAGTCTCCCAACATTTGAGGAGCAGAGGCCAAGAGGGTTGCTACAAGTTCCAGGCCAGCCAGAGCTACATAGTCTTTGGTTGGGGGGAGGGAGGGAATAAACAGATGTTTCCATGTCCTGACTGCCTGGTCCCAAATAACTAACTCAGAGGCTGAATATGAATTATAAATGCTCCGTCAGTAGCTCAGGCTTATTACTAACTGGCTCTTACATTTAAGTTACTTTTGTTTTTTGGTTTTTCGAGACAGGGTTTCTCTGTAGCTTTGGAGCCTGTCCTGGACTTGAACTCACAGAGATCCACCTGCCTCTGCCTCCTGAGTGCTGGGATTACAGGTGTGCACCACCACCGCCCGGCTATGGTGGTACTTTTATTAGCATGGCATGTTCATCTCTTGCTCCCTCTGTGAGAAGACTTCTCCCATCATCCTTAGTTTGGTTGCCCCATCTATGCTCCCTGCCTGGCTAATCAGCATTTTATTAAACCAATTTGAGTGACAAATCTTTACAGTGTACAAGAGGATTATTGCACAGCAGGGGTGGGTGCACCCCCCTCCATATGTAGCTCATGCATTTGAAGTATACATTTAAAATTTTTTCCCTCATTTGTTTATTTGTATGTGGGATGGAGTGTACACATACTGGTGAAGGTCAGAGAACAGCTTTCGGGAAGTTAGTTCTCAAAGTCTACCAAGTGGGTCCCTCCACTCTGATGGTCGGGCTTGGTGTAAGCATCTTGACCTCTGAGCCATTTAGTGGCTCAGTTTAACAGTCTGGCCTTGAACTTTTTCAGTGTTGAGGTCATAGGTATGAACCACCACACACACCTAACTCCAAAGTAATTTCTAAAACCCAGAAAACTGCCTCAAATAAACCACTAACAGTATCAGTTTTTACTGTTAAGTGGGGAAGAAGAAAACTGCATCCAAATCCATGTGATTCTCCCTGCACTTCTAAAGGTCTTTTCCTGAGTTGTCCCAGACAGCCTGTTTTGTGCCCAGAAACAAAAGCCACTCACGAAACAGTTTAACTATGAAGGTACAGTAGGTCTGTACTCACGGTTCAGCAAGCATCATGGGCAATGCATTCTCCTGGATCTTAGATGGTCGATTGGAGCCCATGGCATAGACCCCTTGGAGAAGCTGAGGTTTCCTAGGAGGAAAGGTAGATAGAGATGAGATGGGTTTCTAGCTATTAAAATGCTTATTTTTTAGACAGGATCTTGCTATGTAGCCTTGGCTGACCTGGACTTGCTTTTGTAGGTCATGGTGGCCTCAAATTCAAAGATCCACTTGTCTCAGCCTCCTATGTGCTGGGATTAAAAGTATGTGCCATCACACCTGGCTTTGTTTTTGAGGCTCCATCTCTTTATGGAGCCCAGGCTAACCTAAACTGTCCATGTAGCTGGTGGTGGCCTTAAACTCATGATTCTCCTGCCTTTGCCTTTCAAGTGCTGGGATTAC